>NW_026887528.1:0-84961 GCF_032173495.1 Musca vetustissima
TTGCCCGAAATTTGACACAGCGTAATAAATTAGGGCTAGCATGATGTGTGTTAAATCGGTTCAGATTTAGATATAGTTCCCATATATAGTTTTGCCCGATTTTAGGTAAATGGTGCACCATAGCCCCTATATATCTTTCGATGTGCACGAAATTTGGCACAGCGTAATAAATTAAGTCTATAATGATGTGTGTCAAGTTTCCTGAAAATCGGTTCAGATTTAGATATAGCTCTCATATATATTTTCGTCCGATTTAATGCAAATGGTGCACCAATGTCCCTATATATCTTTTGATTTGCGCGAATTTTGGCATAGCTTACTAAATTAAGTCTAGAATAATGTGTGCAAAGTTTCGTGAAAATCGGTTCAGATTTAGATATAGTTCCCATATATAGTTTTGCCCGATTTTAGGTAAATGGTGCACCAAAGCCCCTATATATCTTTCGATGTGCACGAATTTTAGCATAGCGTACTAAATTAAGTCTAGAATATTGTGTGCTAAGTTTCGTGAAGATTGGTTCAGATTTAGATATAGCTCTCATATATATTTTCGTCCGATTTTATGTAAATGGTGCACTAAAGTCCCTATATACCTTTCGATTTGACCGAAATTTGTCATAGCGTAATGCATTAGGTATAGAATGATGTGTTCTAAGTTTCGTGACAATCGGTCCAGATTTAGATATAGCTCCCATATATATTTTCGTCCGATTTTATGTAAATGGTGCACCAAAGTCCCTATATATCTTTCGATTTGCACGAAATTTGACACAGCGTAATGCATTAGGTATAGAATGATGTGTGTTAAGTTTCGTGAACATCGGTTCAGATTTAGATATAGCTCTCATATATATTTTCGTTCGATTTTATGTAAATGGTGCAGCAAACTCCCCATATATCTTCCGATTTGCACGAATTTTGGCATAGCGCACTGAATTAAGTCTAGAATGATGTGTGCTAATTTGCGTGTGTGCTAAGTTTCGGTTCAGATTTAGATATAGCTCTTATATATATTTCAGTCCGATTTAATGTAAATGGTGCACCAATGTCCCTATATATCTTTCGATGTGCACGAAATTTGGCACAGCGTAATAAATTAAGTCTATAATGATGTGTGTCAAGTTTCCTGAAAATCGGTTCAGATTTAGATATAGCTCCCATATATATTTTCGTCCGATTTTATGTAAATGGTGCACTAAAGTCCCTATATACCTTTCGATTTGTCCGAAATTTGTCATAGCGTAATGCATTAGGTATAGAATGATGTGTGTTAAGTTTCGTGAAAATCGGTTCAGATTTAGATATAGCTCCCATATATATTTTCGTCCGATTTTATGTAAATGGTGCACTAAAGTTCCTATATACCTTTCCGAAATTTGTCCGACTGAATTATGTCTAGAATAGGCGTGTAATGCATCAGATTTAGATATAGGTATATAATTTGATGTGTGTTAAGTTTCAGTGTAATAAAAAGTCTATAATGATGTGTGTCAGAAAATTTCAAGGATATAGCTCCCATATATGTTTTCGTCCGATTTCTGGTAAATGGTGCACTAAAGTCCCTATATATCGATTTGTCCGAAATTTGTTATCCGTACTAAAAATTTGTCATAGCGCTCCCATATATACTGAATTAAATGGCCTAGAATGACGTGTTCTAAATTGCGTCTATAATAATTTTTCGAAGTTTCATGAATATCGGTTTAGATTTAGATATAGCTTCCATATATATTTTTCGACTGATGTTAAGTAAATGGTGCACTAAAGATCCATAGCTATGCCTATTGACTGAATGTACTGAAGTTAATATAAATTAATCTCTGACAAGTTTCCTTGAAATCGGTTCAGATTCATCTTAATTGTACACCAATTAATCAATTGAGATTAAATTTTAAACCGTGCAGCACACCAAATAGCGTGTGTCAAGTTTGCTTTAATTCGATTTACAAAATTTAACATAAGTTGCAGAATGACATGTGTAGGGATTGGTGGTAGTCGATTTAGATATAGATAAAGATCACATACTTCCGACTTCTGTTAGGATACATATGCAGAATATATCCAAAGTGGTGAAGGGTATAATATAGTCGGCCCAGTCCGACTTTACTACTTTCCTTACTGGTTTAAAATATATTTGTAAGTAGCTTTGTAAGGTAGTTGAACTTTTTTCTCTTTTCTGAATATTGTTTCCCGCATACCCTAATAATCCATTCCCCAGCAACATCAAAAATTAAAAATTGTTTAATTCATGCCAAATGTTTGAGGTTTCGTTATTATTAAATAAAAATTACCCAATTTTTTTTTACAAATTCCACTAATAACTGTTGTTAAATAACGTCAAGAACTCCTAAAAGTCGACTATACTTTGAGAACATTTGCTCACACACAAAAGTATGCATGGTGAATAAACATTGAAAACGATGTTGCATACTTTTAGGGGCTCCCACAGAAATTCAAATTCATTTGCCACTGTTGACTTCACAATCACAAGGATCCGCCTGAGAAATACTGCAAATATTTAAATGGAAAGTATTTTACTCAGAGTTTTAAATGTCAAAAACGAAACAACGAACCTGAAAACTATCTGACTAGAATGCTAACTGGCAATGTCGAAATGTTCTGCTCAGTGGAGGCAAAGAGGAAAAAAAGTCTTATTTGAGATTCATATTTGTCAGAAGTTGTGCTCCAATTTCTTGCACAAAGACAGGCAGGGAGACAGACAGATAGTCAAACACAATTCTAAACTCAAAACGAAGTCATAAATGTCTGCATAAAAATCTTCTCCGCTGAACTTTTGATTCTACGGTTCAGATTGTTTGTGTGGGTGTGTGTTGCGGGGATTCATTGTGGAATACTTTAAGGCACCATGAATTTTGAACAAATCGCAAGAATTCACAACAACAATTTCCATCTAAGCAAAACAAAAACAAAAACTCACTTTGTAATGATTTAAAATCAACAACAACAAAAATGAAATTATTTCATGATCCTTTTCGGTATTTATTTGGGTGCGAACAAGCTGTGCCCGGGTTGGATATTACCTATTTCAATAATCGACTGCCATAAGTCTTTTGTTTTTTATGTTCCAGTCGGTTTTTTTTCATTTATCGGCCTGCAGCGAGGATTTGTTTGCTCCTCTCCGTTTTTTTATGTAAATCTATAACCTAACTGGCATGTGTTGTCCCTGGGCCATGTCGGCATTTACCTTTAGATTTTTTTTCTCCCGAAAAAAAGACTTTCAAATTCTGAACAGCCTTTTTAAATATAATTATTTATTTTGCCTAGCTTATCTTGATAACAAAAATTAGTAGCCTAAATGCTTTCTGCAAAATTTAAATAAACAAAAGGCACCTAAAAGTATGCAACAAAAAATGATTTGATATGAAAACATATGTTTTTGGCATTTTATATTTTTTCAAGGACTAACCAAGGCGTGGATTTTTTAAAGAATATTTTTTCAAGGACTAACCAAGGCGTGGATTTTTTAAAGAATATTTTTTCAAGGACTAACCAAGGCGTGGATTTTTTAAAGAATATTTTTTCAAGGACTAACCAAGGCGTGGATTTTTTAAAGAATATTTTTTCAAGGACTAACCAAGGCGTGGATTTTTTAAAGAATATTTTTTCAAGGACTAACCAAGGCGTGGATTTTTTAAAGAATATTTTTTCAAGGACTAACCAAGGCGTGGATTTTTTAAAGAATATTTTTTCAAGGACTAACACAAGGCGTTGATTTTTTAAAGAATATTTTTTCAAGGACTAACCAAGGCGTGGATTTTTTAAAGAATATTTTTTCAAGGACTAACCAAGGCGTGGATTTTTTAAAGAATATTTTTTCAAGGACTAACCAAGGCGTGGATTTTTTAAAGAATATTTTTTCAAGGACTAACCAAGGCGTGGATTTTTTAAAGAATATTTTTTCAAGGACTAACCAAGGCGTGGATTTTTTAAAGAATATTTTTTCAAGGACTAACCAAGGCGTGGATTTTTTAAAGAATATTTTTTCAAGGACTAACCAAGGCGTGGATTTTTTAAAGAATATTTTTTCAAGGACTAACCAAGGCGTGGATTTTTTAAAGAATATTTTTTCAAGGACTAACCAAGGCGTGGATTTTTTAAAGAATATTTTTTCAAGGACTAACCAAGGCGTGGATTTTTTAAAGAATATTTTTTCAAGGACTAACCAAGGCGTGGATTTTTTAAAGAATATTTTTTCAAGGACTAACCAAGGCGTGGATTTTTTAAAGAATATTTTTTCAAGGACTAACCAAGGCGTGGATTTTTTAAAGAATATTTTTTCAAGGACTAACCAAGGCGTGGATTTATTAAAGAATATTTTTCAAGGACTAACCAAGGCGTGGTTTCATTAAAGAATATTTTTTCAAGGACTAACCAAGGCGTGGTTTCATTAAAGAATATTTTTTCAAGGACTAACCAAGGCGTGGATTTATTAAAGAATATTTTTTCAAGGACTAACCAAGGCGTGGATTTTTTAAAGAATATTTTTTCAAGGACTAACCAAGGCGTGGATTTTTTAAAGAATATTTTTTCAAGGACTAACCAAGGCGTGGATTTTTTAAAGAATATTTTTTCAAGGACTAACCAAGGCGTGGATTTTTTAAAGAATATTTTTTCAAGGACTAACCAAGGCGTGGATTTTTTAAAGAATATTTTTTCAAGGACTAACCAAGGCGTGGATTTTTTAAAGAATATTTTTTCATGGACCTTCATAAGGCGTGGATTTTTTAAAGAATATTTTTTCAAGTACTAACCAAGGCGTGGATTTTTTAAAGAATATTTTTTCAAGGACTAACCAAGGCGTGGATTTTTTAAAGAATATTTTTTCAAGGACTAACCAAGGCGTGGATTTTTTAAAGAATATTTTTTCAAGGACTAACCAAGGCGTGGATTTTTTAAAGAATATTTTTTCAAGGACTAACCAAGGCGTGGATTTTTTAAAGAATATTTTTCATGGACGTTTATAAAAGGCGTGGATTTTTTAAAGAATATTTTTTCAAGGACTAACCAAGGCGTGGATTTATTAAAGAATATTTTTTCAAGGACTAACCAAGGCGTGGATTTATTAAAGAATATTTTTTCAAGGACTAACCAAGGCGTGGATTTTTTAAAGAATATTTTTTCAAGGACTAACCAAGGCGTGGATTTTTTAAAGAATATTTTTTCAAGGACTAACCAAGGCGTGGATTTTTTAAAGAATATTTTTTCAAGGACTAACCAAGACGTGGATTTTTTAAAGAATATTTTTTCAAGGACTAACCAAGGCGTGGATTTTTTAAAGAATATTTTTTCAAGGACTAACCAAGGCGTGGATTTTTTAAAGAATATTTTTTCAAGGACTAACCAAGGCGTGGATTTTTTAAAGAATATTTTTTCAAGGACTAACCAAGGCGTGGATTTTTTAAAGAATATTTTTTCAAGGACTAACCAAGGCGTGGATTTTTTAAAGAATATTTTTTCAAGGACTAACCAAGGCGTGGATTTTTTAAAGAATATTTTTTCAAGGACTAACCAAGGCGTGGATTTTTTAAAGAATATTTTTTCAAGGACTAACCAAGGCGTGGATTTTTTAAAGAATATTTTTTCAAGGACTAACCAAGGCGTGGATTTTTTAAAGAATATTTTTTCAAGGACTAACCAAGGCGTGGATTTTTTAAAGAATATTTTTTCAAGGACTAACCAAGGCGTGGATTTTTTAAAGAATATTTTTTCAAGGACTAACCAAGGCGTGGATTTTTTAAAGAATAGTTTTTAGGTACTTCCAAAGTGCTTTTCAAGGTCGATGAAGGCTTGAATTGTTTTGAGCACCTCCAAAGTCTTTGATTTTTTTGAGCCCCCCCCCCCTGTTTTGGATTGTTGCAAGGACCTACAAGGACGTGCATGTTTTCCGGGGTCATCAATAGACATGAATTTTTTCCAAAAACCTACAAAGTGTAAAATTTTTTCCAGGATCGTCTAAAAATGTAAATTTGTTTTAAAGAATATTTTATTTGGAAACCCATACACAATTAATCTAAATTTAAAATTTTTAAAACTTTTGCAGATCTCCCAAAAATGTTTTTAAGCCGATATGTCTCCTCTCAAAAATTAATCTCATATATATATGCGATGGTATGCCTATAAAATGTCCACATAGTCATATTGTAAATTGAATCCGCCACGATATGCAAAGTATCCTTCAAAGCAACAAAAAAACGAACGAAAGAGCGACAGGACTTACATATTCATGGCACTGCCTTCGACATGTAAAATCCACTTATTTGTGTCATCAAAAATACAAATTGTTTGCCTAACAACAACAACAACAAAAAGACGTAACACCACTAACAACAACAACAAAAAAGGAAACATATGATAGTTAGTACCTAAAATCCGCTTTGATACAGTTCCTCCTGTTTTTTTCTGTTGTTGTTTTGTCAATTCACTGTTGGTTTTACTTCGTGTGACTGGTTGGGGAAGGTTTTCAAAAATTCTACGGCACGTACAAATAAATACAAACATTTGTATTCACCTGTTTTTTATTCCAATTTTTTTTTGTTGGTTCTCTGGTCCACATGGGAGTAACAACAATAAAACAAACGAGACCCATTTTTATGTTGGTGGTTTTTTGTTCGGTAGTGTGAAATGTTTTTTGGGGGGTTGGGGGGAGAACTCAGTTTAACAAATTACCAAAAAAAAAAAAAAACAGAAGGCCTAAGCAAATATACATAATTGTTTAAAAATTAACACTCACATATGATGGTGTTAGTGAGGTGTTGTTTGTGTGTACGTAAGGTTCGCAATAAATTATAAATTGTAATTTTCCTCTGGAGGGTGGCTGCAAATATGTAAATACTTTGTGATTGTGACATGTACACGATTTTGTGCCTGGCCTGTAGCTATGTTCGCATTTTTTTTTTGTTTTTGAATAGGTGTGTTAACACAATAACAGTGAAGGGTACTTGGTAATACTGCTTTTGTTGTTCTTTTTTATTTTAATTTAAACAGAATGATACGTAGCTTCTTAACATAACATGGTCTCTGTCCTTTATAATAATTTCATAATTTCATTCAGGCAGATTTAGAGTCGTCTGCATACCATACAAATTTATGGAAAACGATTTATAGCACAATTGATACACGCTATTCGGTACGCCACACTGTTAAAAAATTAATTTCAATCAGACAACCGTTCGAAATACATATGGAAGCTATGGCTGCATCTGCATAAATTTAAACAAAACCGAATAACGTCATTTAAGTCTCAATTTGATACGTTGTGCAAAATTTCGTATTAATCGGATAAACATTAGGAGTTTGGTGCACCATTTATGTAAAATCGGACGAATATATATATATATATATATATATAAGAGCTATACCTAATCTGAAGGGATCTTTACGACTCTTAGCAAACTTCATTCTAAACTCAATTCAGTAGGCTATGCCAAATTTCGTGCAAATCGAAGGATATATAGGGTCTTTGGCGCACCATTTACATTAAATCGGACGAAAATATATATGAGAGCTATATTTAAATTTGGACCGATTTTCGCGAAACTTAACACAAAAAATTATACTCTTAATTCAGTACGCTGTTAAAAATTTCATGCAAATCGAAAGACATATAGGCTCTTTGGCGCCCCATTCACATTAAATCTGACAAAAATATATATGGAAGCTATATCTAAATTTGAACCGATTTTCTTGAAACTTGACAGACATCGCTCTAGGCTCTATTCAGTACGTTATGCCAAATTTTATGTAAATCGAAAGGTACATATGGACTTTGTGCACTATTTACATTAAATCGGACGAAAATATATATAGGATCTATATCTAAATCCGAACCGATTTTAACGAAACTTAGCACACATCATTCTAGACTTAAATCGGTACGCTATGCTAAATTTCGTGCAAATTGAAAGAATATATATCCAACTTTGGTGCACCATTTACATTAAATCGGACGAAAATATATATGGGAGCTATATCTATATCGGAACCGATTTTCACGAACCTTAGCACACATCATTCTAGACTAAATTCAGTACGCTGTGCCAAATTTCGTGCAAATTGGAGGATATATAGGGATTTTGGTGCACCATTTACCTTAAATCGGACGAAAGTATATATGGAAGCTATATCTAAATCTGAACCCATTTTCGGGAAACTTAACACACATCATTGTAGGTCTAAATCATTAGGCTGTGCAAAATTTCGTGCAAATCGAAAGATATTTAGGGAATTTGGTGCATCATTTGCCTTAAATCGGACGAAAATATATATGGAAGCTATATTTAAATCTGGACCGATTTTTACGAATTTTAACACTAGACTAAATTCAATACGTTGTTCAAAATTTCGTGCAAATCGAAAGATATATAGGGAGTTTGGTGCACCATTTACATTAAATCGGACGAAAATATATATGTGAGCTATATCTAAATCTGAATCGATTTTTACGAAATTTAACACACATCTTTCTAGACTCAATTCAGTAGGCTATGCCAAATTTCGTTCAAATCGAAGCATTTTTAGAGACTTTGGTGCTCTATTTATCTAAAATCGGACGAGAATATATATCGGAGCTATATTTAAATCTGAACCGATTTTCACGAAACTTAACACAAATTCTAGACCTAATTCAGTTCGCTGTGCCAAATTTCGTACACATCGGAAGATATATAGGGACTTTGGTAAACCATTTACCTTACCTTAAATATATGGGAGCTATATCTAAATCTGAACCGATTTTTCCTAATTTCAATAGGGTTCGTCCTTGGGCCAAATAAATAAGCTGTTCAAAATTTCATCCAATTTGAATCATAAATGCCTGTACCACAGTGTGGTGAAGGGTATAAAAACATTCTTTAAAAAATCCACACCTTGTGTGAGACCCTAAAAAAATATTCTTTAAAATATCCACGCCTTGTGTGAGACCTTAAAAATATATTCTTTAAAAAATCCTTGTGGAGAACCTAAACAATTTTTTGGTTTTAAAGAATCCACACATATTGAAGACCCGTTTGTGGGTCCATTTTTTATATCCACACCTATTGAAAATCCACACACCTACAAACATATTCTTTAATAAAAATTTATTCCTTTTTTTGTAATGGAATTTTAAATGTTACCCTTGCAGAGAAGATGTAAACCTCAATAACGCATATTTATTTATTTATTATATAGATTTGTTGTTGGGTCCCCAAAACTTTCCTTCAGTCATCCCTGAAGACATTCATCATCATCACAACTTTCATAGACCGCACAGCAACACCAATCACAACAAAAATCAGCAAACTAACCGCCAACAACGACGACAAACAATGCGGTGGGGAGGGGGTGGGAAGAGAACTTCAAACATTTTTCAACCGAGAAAAAGACATAATTTCTTTTTAAGTTGATAACAAGCGACGAAACAAACAAGCAAAACAAGTGGAAGAACAAAAAATCCCACGAATGGGGGGCTGGCAGGGGGAGGAGGAGGACAAGAAGTAACAGAAATATGTTAACAAAGTTTGCGACCAAAACCAAATCAAATGTCTCAAAAACTAGGCAACTAAATGTTGACAGAATTGGCAGGACCACCGTGTGCCAGCAGCCACTATCCTATTGTGGTCAAATCGAAAAAGTTTTCATTTCAAAAGAAAGAAGAAGAAGACGAACAACGACAACCACAAACTAAAATAGCAAACATTTATTTCAATTCAGTGGCTATGTCATCATATTCGGTCTTTGGCAGAGCCGTATATGGTGAAAACATAGACAACATTTCTTTCAAAGAATATGGATTTCTTCAGTCCTGGAGATATGTAGCTACGCCCATGTCTTTACAACCACCTCCCTCCCACCTCCTGTTGTTTTTTCTTCTTACGTGTATTTGTTTTGTTTTATTAAATTGTGGTGTAAATCTTTTAGAACTACTTTGGAAAAAGTGCCAACAAAACTATTGGCCTTGGGAGGGCGGGATTGTCACAGTTACCCTGGATATATGATATTAGGATTTACTGGTCTTGTAGTTGTAGTTGTTGTTGTTTCCGTTGTCATATGAGTATTTATTAGATTTAAATGGTGTGTAATTTACTATTAATGTAATGTCTCCAAGGATTCATGGTGCAAGAAATGGGGGGTTTTGTCAGGGATTTTAAGGCGTGGTTTTCAAAAATATTTTTTTTATACCCTTCGTCATTCGATTTGCACGAAATTTGGCATAGCGTTCTGAATTAAGTCTAGAACGATGTGTGTTAAATTTCGGGAAAATCGGCTCAGATTTAGATAAAGCTCCCATATATATTTTCGTCGGATTTTAGGTAAACGGTGCACCAAAGTCCCTATATATCTTTCGATTGGCACGAAATTTGGCATATCGTACTAAATTAAGTCTAGAGAGATGTGCGTTAAATTTCGGGAAAATCGGTACAGATTTACATATAGCTCCCATATATATTTTCATCCGATTTTAGCTAGATAGTGAACCAAAGTCCCTATATATCCTTCGATTTGCAGGACATTTGGCACAGCGTACTGAATTAGGTCTAGAACGGTGTGTGTTAAATTTCGTAAAAATCGGTTTAGATTTAGATATAGCTCCCATATAAATTTACGACCGATTATAGGTAAATAGTGCGCCAAAGTTCCTATATATCCTTCGATTTGCACGAAATTTGGCACAAAGTTCTGAATTAAGTCTAGAACGATGTGTGCTAAGTTTCGTGAAAATCTGTTCAGATTTCAATATAGCTCCCATATATATCTTCATCCGATTTTAGTTAGATAGTGCACCAAAGTCCCTATATATCCTTCGATTTGCACGAAATTTGGCATAGCGTTCTAAATTAAGTATATAACGATGTGTGTTAAATTTCGGGAAAATCGGTTCAGATTTAGACATAGCTCCCATACATATTTTTGTCCGATTTTAGGTAATTGGTGCACCAAAGTCCCTATATATCCTTCGATTTGCACGAAATTTGTCATAGCGTTCTGAATTAAGTCTAGAACGATGTGTGTTAAGTTTCGTGGAAATCGGTTCAGATTTACATATAGCTCCCATATATATTTTCGTCCGATTTATGATAAATGGTGCACCAAAGTCCCTATATTTCCTTCGATTTGCACGAAATTTGGCACGGCGTAATGAATTAGGTCTAGAATGATGTGTGTTAAATTTCGTGAAAATCGGTTCAGATTTACATATAGCTCCCATATATATTTTCGTCCGATTTTAGCTAGATAGTGCACCAAAGTCTCTATATATCCTTCGATTTGCATGAAATTTGGCATAGCGTTCTGAATTAAGTCTAGAACGATGTGTGTTAAATTTCGTGGAAATCGGTTCCGATTTCAATATAGCTCCCATGTATATTTTCGTCCGATTTTAGGTAAATGGTGCGCCAAAGTGTTTATATATCTTTCGATTTGCACGAAATTTTGCACAGCGTGATGAATTAGGTCTAGAATGATGTGTGTTAAGTTTCGTGAATATCGGTTCAGATTTAGATATATCTCCCATATATACATTTTCGTCCGATTTAAGGTAAATGGTGCACCAACGTCCCTATATATCTTTTGATTTGCACGAAATTTGGTATAGCGCACAGAAATATGTCTAGAATGATGTGTGATAAATTTCGTGAATATCGGTTCAGATTTAGATATAGCTCCCATATATAATTTCGTCCGATTTTAGGTAAATGGTTCACCAAAGTCCCCATATATTCTTCGATTTGCACGAAATTTTACATAGTGTTCTAAATTAAGTATATAACGATGTGTGTTAAATTTCGAAATCGAAAATCGGTTCAGATTTCAATATAGCTCCCATATATATTTTCGTCCGATTTTAGCTAGATAGTGCACCAAAGTCCCTATATATTCTTCGATTTGCACTAAATTTGCCACAGCGTACTGAACTAAATCTAGAACGATGTGTGTTAAATTTCGTGAAAATCGGTTCAGATTTTAATATAGCTCCCATATATATTTTCGTCCGATTTTAGGTAAATGGTGCACCAAAGACCGTATATATCGTTCGATTTGCACGAAATTTGGCATAGCGTTAAAAATTAAGTCTAGGACGATGTGTGTTAAATTTCGGGAAAATCGGTTCAGATTTCAATATAGCTCCCATATATATTGGCATCCGATTTTATCTGAATAGTGCACCAAAGCCCCTATATATCCTTCGATTTGCACGAAATTTGGCATAGCGTTCTGAATTAAGTCTAGAACGATGTATGTTAAATTTCGTGAAAATCGGTTCCGATAGCTCCCATATAAAATTTCGTCCGATTTTAGGTAAATGGTACACCAAAGACCGTATATTTCGAGATATATATTTTCGTCTGATTTTAGCTACATATTGCACCAAAGTCCCTATATATCAATCGATTTGCACGAAATTTGGCATAGTGTTCTAAATTAAGTCTGGAACGATGTGTGTTAAATTTCGTAAAAATCGGTTCAGATTTAATTTATTGAAATTAAATTTTTAACAGTGCGGCGTACCGAATAGGGGATATCAATTTTGCTGGAAATCGTTTTCCATATGTACAATATACCCAAAGTGGTGAAGGGTATCATATAGTCGGCCCAGTCCGACTTTACAACTTTCCATACTGGTTTTTAAATTCCCCTTTCCCCTCAACTTTAATTCACCTCAAATCTGTGCGCTGAGTTTTCAATTTAATTCACTGATTTCATTTCCAGCTGAATGATATCTCAAAAGGTCCTTCATACCTTGTAACAAACGAACGAACGATGGACAGACAGTCAGACAGACAATCCAACTACAACAAACAGAAAAGAAAAATGAACTTGTCATGGTTATCTAGTTAGCAGAAGTACCTACTCGAACGTTTTCTTTTCTGAAGAGCCAACGGAACTGTCTTAGGTCGGATGGTTCGTCGGTTGACTGGATGGCTGGCTGAATGACAAACAAATTGAAATGTATGACCACTTTTCAAATGGCCAACCTGCCATGCCACGAGAGAAAAAAAAACAAGAAGATGAAAAAACTCACACATTTTCCACTCGTTTTACTTCTTGTTCTTCTTTTTGGCGGGGTGGCCCAGACAATTCACTGAAGAAATAATAGAGTCAATTTTCTAAGTAATTTATTTGTAACAAAACAAGCAGAACAAACAAGATTCGACGACGGAACCAAAGAAACTAGATAGGTTAACATGTAAAACACCATTAGACCTACAACTACACACACAACCATTGGTGGCCCACAAAGCGTTAAAGCTTTTATTCGTCATTAGGCAAATTGAAGCCGAGCCATTTGTTAGCTGCAGATTAACAGAAACATCAAATGGATTAATTTTTGGCATTTTGATGCCAATTGTGAGAGAGAGGGAGAGAGGAGAGTAAGAGATACAAGAGAGATATAGAGATAGTTGGGAGTAAATCGCTTAATGAATTGGTCATTTAGTATTCAATAGAAATACACACACACACACACATCTATATTTGGAATAAATAAATGCCCAAAGATTTGCCAGAGAACGAATTAGACAAAATGTGTACGAAGAAATTACAAGTTAATTGATTGAATTATTCTGTTTGACACTTGGATGTCGAAATCGAAATTAATTATCTTAATCGAAGAATACTTTTAATTGGAGATAAATGGATTAAAATATAAAAATAAGAAAAAGAGGAGAACGCGATAAGTAAATCAGACGATTACGCACTGTATTATAGCTGCCATGAAACGAAACGTGAATTTGGCTGCGGATTTATGGTTAACAGGAGAATAAAAGACCTCGACTCCAGATTCACTCCAGTAGATGAGCGAATAGCTATAATCCGCATAAAAGCAAAGACAAGGATGAGCAGACCAAAGACATATTTTACGAGCGCCTAGAAACAGCATATGATCACTGCCCTGGCCATGACATTAAAATTCTGCTAGGAGATTTTAATGCAAAGATAAGAAGGGAACATATCTTTGGTCCCACGGTCGAAAAATTCAGCCTTCATGAAGAAACATCCGACAACGGCATGAGGTTGATTGACTTCGCGGCAGCAAAAAACATGGTAGTTAGCAGCACCAGATTCAAGCATCTCGATATACACAAGGCCACCTGTATTTCTCCTGATCAAGCAAAGAGAAATCAAATTGATCATGTTGTGATAGACGCAAGGCATTCATCCAGTGTATTAGACGTTAGATAGATCCGAGGATTCGGACCACTGCCTTGTAGTAGCCAAGGTTCGCACTCGTCTTAATGTTGCAGCAAAGGTGCGATCTAACACAACACGGAAACTCGACGTCGAAAAGCTGCAAAGACAAAAGTTAGCCGAGACCTACTCCGCTCATCTAACCCACCTGCTTGATAAAAGCACTTCTTGTCCCGATAATAGTATAGAAGCACAATGGCAAAGAATTGCCCACTTCCTACAAACTGCAGCAAAAGCAACACTTGGGTAGCAAAAACCACTATCAAGAAATCCATGGTACGATCAGGAGTGTCGTAAAGCTATAGATGTAAAAAACACAGCGTATAGGGCAACCCTGCAGATAGTAGCAACACCTAATGTGATGGAGAATTATCGGGGGAAAAGGAGAGAGGAGAAACGTGTTTTCAGAGAAAAGAAGAAAGAACAAGAAAAACGTGAGAGTGAGCAAATCGAGATGTACAGGAGTCAAAACCGATGGTTTTGATGCAGGCACATCCTCCTGTAGAGATGAAGAAGGAAACCTGGTGACAGATACAGACAGCTTGCTGAGGATCTGGAAGAAGCATTTTGAAAAGTTTCTGCCATCAAATAGTGGCGGTGAAGAAGATACCCCAGAACCAATAAGTGATGATGGTATAGAGTGTATACCACCTAGCCAAGATTAGACCAGAATAGTAATTAATCGGCTAAAGAACAATAAAGCAGCAGTAGCCGATGGGTTACCAGCCGAACTATCAAGACGTGTGGTCAAATGCTGGTCAGAAGCATGCACCAGCTGATTAGTACAATTTGGCTAGAGAAATGCATGCCCACAGATTGGAACCTCAGCATACTGTGTCCCGTACACAAAAAAGGACACAAGACGATATGTGCCAACTATAGAGGAATTAGTCTTTTTCCCATCGCATATAAAGTGCTATCCAGTGTACTGTGTGAACGACTGAAGCCAATGGTCAATGATATTGTAGGACAATATCAATGCGGCTTCAGACCTGGCAAGTCCATCATTGACTAGATTTTCTTTCTGCGCCAAATCCTGGAAAAGACCCACGAAAAACACATCGACACATACCACCTATCCGTCGACTATAAAACCGCATTTGACAGTCCTATCCGTTCAGAAGTGTTTAAAGCCATGTCTACGTTCGGCATTTCTGCAAAATTAATACGGCTATGCAGTATAACTTTAAGTGGCACAAGGTCAGCAGTTAAAGTCGGAAAAGACCTCTCGGAGCTCTTTAATATCGAACGAGGATTCAGACAAGGTGACAGTTTGTTGTGTGACTTTTTTAACATCCTACTGGAAAAGGTCATACGAGTGGCAAAAGTGAACAGCAATGACACTCTGTACACCAAACAACACCAGTTACTCGTCTACGCCGATGACATCGATATAATGGGTTGAACATTGCGAGAGGTAACAGCCACCTTTGAACAAATTGAGAAGGAGTCTGCCAAAGTGGGTCTGGCAGAAAACGGCGAGAATACCAGGCTGATGGTATCAACGCGCACAAGACTGATGGACTTGCGCACAAGACCGACGCGCTTGGAAATATTTTTTAAGCTCGGCTTATGGAACAACCGTTCTGTAAACAAGCCAGCTAAGTAAGGAAAGTAACATAGGGCAGAATTTTTTTTCTTAAGCACCTAAGGAAGACGTGCATTTTTATACCCAACACAACTATGTTGTCAAGGTATTATAGCTTTGTGCAGCCCCATGAGTTTGTAAGTATACCGATCGTCATATCTCCACTAGCTGAGTCGATCTAGATATGTGTGTCCGTCCGTCCGTTTGTCCATTATAATTTGTAAACACAATACAGGCCATAGTTAGGGACCAATCTTCACGAAATTTTGCGTGTAGGATGGATTCTGGTCATTGAAGGCCCCCAATGTTTTTGATAGAGATCGGTTAATTTTATATTGGTCTGATTTTCTGGTCGCTCCAGAGGCCGCAATTATGGCACAAACTTCGCGAATTTTTACATGTAGAAGGAAATCGGGCCAAAGAATGATCATGCCTGTTTTGACAAAGATCGGTCAAAAAATTTAGCGGGTCAAATTGAACCTGACTTCTGTGTGAAAAAATACAAATTTTGTATTCTATGGCGTATATATTTACTCCTAAAGGACATAGACTGGAGAAGTTGATAGTATATCCAAGAGGAGTGGTTTACCTTTAAATGTATACCAATTACATTGTCGTATGTACTCGGATGTGGGAGTTACACTTAAATATTTACAAAATTCGGTATAACGTACTGAATTGAGCTCAGAGTGATGTCTGCCAAGTTTCGTGAAAATCGGTCCAGATTTACATATAGCTCCCATATATAGTATCGTCCGATATTATGAAAACGATGCACCAAAGTCCCCATATCTTTCAATTTGCACGAATTTTGGCATAGCGTTCTGAATTAAGTCTAGAATGATGTGTGTTAAGTTTTCTGAAAATCGCTCCAGATTTACCTATAGCTCCCATATATATTTTCGTCCGATTTAAGGCAAATGGTGTACCTATATATCTTTTGATTTGCACGAAATTTGGCATATCGTACTGAAGTAGGCGTAGAATGACGTACGTGAAGTTTTTTGAAAATCGGTTCAGATTTAGATATAGCTCCCATATATATCTTCGTCCGATTTAAGGTAAATAGTTCACTAAAGCCCATGGAAATCTTTTGATTTGCACGAATTTCGGCATAGAGTAAAGAATTAAGTCTAGAATGACGTGTGCTAAGTTTCGTGAAAATCGGTCCAGATTTAGATATAGCTCCCATATATACATTTTCGTCCGATATTAGGAAAATGGTGCACCAAAGTCCCTATATAACTTTCGATTTGCACGAAATTTAGCGTAGCGTACTGAATTGAGTCAGGAATGATGTGTGTTAAGTTTCGTGAAAATCGGTTCATATTTAGATATAGCTTCCATATATAGTTTCGCCCGATTTCAGGTAAATGGTGCACCAAAGTCCCTATATACCTTTCGATTTGCACGAAATTTGGCACAGCGCACTGAATTAGGTCTAGAATGATGTGTGTTAAGTTTCCTGAACACCGCTCCAGATTTAGATATAGCTCCCATATATATTTTTTCGTCCGATTTAATGTAAATGTTGTACCAAAGTCCCTATATATCTTTCGATATGCACAAAATTCGGCATAACGTACTGAATTGAGCTCAGAGTGATGTCTGCCAAGTTTCGTGAAAATCGATCCGGATTTAGATATAGCTCCCTTATATAGTTTCGTCCGATTTAAGGTAAATGGTGTACCAAAGCCCCCTATATATCATTCGATTTGCACTGAATTCGGCATAACGCTCTGAATTGTTTATAGAATGAAGTGTTTTAAGTTTCCCGAAAATCGGTTCAGATTTAGATATAGCTCCCATATATATTTTCGTCCGATATTAGGAAAATGGTGCACCAAAGTCCCTATATAACTTTCGATTTGCACGAAATTTAGCGTAGCGTACTGAATTGAGTCACGAATGATGGGTGGTAAGTTTCGGAAAAATCGGTTCAGATTTCGATTACGTTTAGTTGAAATTGGTGCAGATGCATCCATAGCTTCCATATGTATTTCGAACGGGTGTCTGATTGAGATTAAATTTTTAACAGTGCGAGGTACCGAATAGCGTGTATCAATATACCCAAAGTGGTGAAGGGTATCATAGAGTCGGCCCAGTCCGACTTTACTACTTTCCGTACTGGTATTACATTAATATTGTGTTGATAAACCCCCTTAAAGTATGCTACGATTATTTCAGTTTTAATAAACCTAAAAGCTCTTTCAGTTATTATCGTATAGTCTTAGTCATTGTTCTAATAATTACTTTTTTTCCGAGAATTACTTCAATTTCTATTTTTGTAAAATGAATTTTCAAAATGTTTAAAAATTTTATTTGTAGTTGTTTCAATAGTTTTTACCCTTTTTCAACTAAAAATATTCTAGGAATTTTGTGAATAGTACAGTACAGCAAAGAAAGTTGTTTTCATGCGATACAAATGTGGTGCGAATGGGGCGAAAGTTTTGTTCAAAAGTATTTCTCTCAGTTTCTTAGAGCAGCAGATGTTCAAAGAGCAAAGAGTAAGTTCAATAGGGAAACACACACACACACATACACCCAAAATAAACAAATACCAAGGTGTATGTGTAAAATAAAGAACAACAATTCGAAAGAAAATTGGTTTGTTTTGAGTTTTCTGAAAATTTTCGACGAATTTTTATATTGCCCGAAAGGTGTTGGTCTGAAAAAAAAAAACTTTTAGACAAGGTGTCAATGTTGTGTCCACAATATGGACGGGATAGAAGTTTGAGGAACTTATGTTTAATAGTCACACATGTTTCAACTCAAATTGTGTTTCATAGGATTTTGATTTACCACTCAAAACTTTTTGAGACCCCAACAAAATATTTCACCTCCTCTTCTAAATATTCTTCTCCATATTTGTGTGCCGATATGTTGTTCTTATTTACACAAACGTTCCTTTAAAGATATACAAATTTATTTCAAGTTAAAGAACAACAACAACATCTTCTTTTAAATGTTAATATTTTTCTTTGGAGCCACCACCCTCACCGCCTTTCCCAATTTATTTTTGCCCGAATAGAAAAAAAAGAATGATGGTAAACTTGATGCGAGAACGTCGAATTTCAATTTCCTCTTTATAAACTAAATTCTTCTTCTTTAAAATTTTTTTTGTAAATATTTATACAAGAACAAAATTTGTAATATGAATATACTTTGGTATGCTAGAATGGGCCTAAGCCTTTATACTATTGATTGATTTTGATATATTCTATAGTATTTTGGGTGGAGGAATTTAATAGAATTGTGAAGGAGGTTAAATTTTTATTAAATTAATGCTGAAGCATAGAATTCCAATTTTCATATTATTTTCCAAGCCATTTAATAACGAAAGATAATATGAAATTTCCTTACAGTCAATTATAGCGTATAATTATTATTAATTTATTAATGATGCGTATACGTAATGACATTACTTATACGACAAAGTGTATACCAGACGTTATCAGCAGACCAAAAACACTATACAAAGAAAGATTGAAGGCCAAATTCAACTCATAGAAATAATATCGAAAGACCTTGGGGTACCATTTGCCTTAAATCGGACGAAAATATATATGGGAGCTATATCGAAATCTGAACCGATTTTCACGAAACTTAGCACACATCATTCTAGGCACAATTCAGTACGCTGTGCCAAAATTCGTGCAAATCGAAAGATATATAGGGGCTTTGGTGCACCATTTAGCTTAAATCGGAGATCCTTAAAAAATATTTTTAAAAAATCCACGCCTTGTGTATATCCTTAAAAAATATTTGCTACAAAAAAACAAATAAAACCAGTGAGCGGAGCAGTATAGTCGGACGGGGCCGACCATACGATACCCTACACAACTAGCACGGAACTCAAATTTCTGTGGATGTTTTTTCCTAGCCTGGGCAATATATCGTGATATTTGCACCCTCTTGCCCGATTAGAGGTAAACAGCACCTCTTTCTCACACTGATATATTTTCCGAATATTACGAGTATTCAGTACAGCTATTGTCCAGATTCTCTTCACCGTGGGTTGTGTTGTGATGTTCGTCTTTTATTTGTGGTCTATAGATCGATTCGAAAATAATACAAAAAAATTAAGTTTTTGGTCCACGTCATTCCAAAATTATTATCTGATCATCACCGAAAATTATAGGCGTTGTCCTTGACCACAACTGGAACCTCATGGAACATTTCAAAGCGATCAGCGCTATAGTTCCGCTCTCTAGAGTGATAATGGGTTACTAAATAATATACGAATACAGAGATACCTGTAAATATTTCGGTGTAACTCCCACATTCGAGCACATACAGCAATATAATTGGTCTTAATTTAAAGGTCAACCACTCCTCTTGGATATAGTATCAACTTCTCGGGTCTATGTCCTTCAGTGGTAAATATATATGCTGTAGAATACAAATTTTGTAATTTTTCAGACAAAAATCAGGGTCCATTTGACCCGCTAAATATAGACCGATCTTTATCAAAACAGGCATGCTTATTCTTTGGCCCGATCCCCTTCTCCATGCTAACTGTCACGAAGTTCGGGCCATTACTGCGGCCTCTGGAGCGACCAGAAAAACTGACACAAATTTAGTATTTGGTGCATTTCATCCCCTAAATATTAACCGATCTTTCCCAAAAACAATAGGGGTCTTCATTGGGCCGAACCCATCCTACATGCAAAATTTCGTAAAGATTGGTCCATAACTGTGTCCTCTATCGTGTTTACAAATTATAATGGACAGACAGACGGACGGACACACATGTCTAGATCGGCTCAGCTAGTCGAGATATGGCGATCGGTATACTTAAAGATGGGTTACAAACTCTTGGGGCTGCACAATGCTACAATACCCTGACAACATAGTTGTGTAGGGTATAAAAAGTAAGGAAAGTAGTAAAGTCGGACAGGGCCGACTATATGATACCCTTCACCACTTTGGGTATGTTGTATATTTGTATCCTTACAATTGCACGACACTGTTCCCTCGAAGGAACAGGCTCGAAAAAATATATGGGAGCTATATCTAAATCTGAACCGATTTTCACGAAACTTAGCACACATCATTCTAGGCTTAATTCAGTACACAGTACCAAATTTCGCGAACATCGAAATATATTTAGGGACTTTGGTGCACCATTTACCTTAAATCGGACGAAAATATATATGGGAGCTATATCTAAATTTGAACCGATTTTCACGAAACTTAGCACACATCATTCTAGGCACAATTCAGTACGCTGTGCCAAATTTCGTGAAAATCTAAAGATATATAGGGGCTTTGGTGCACCATTTATCTTAAATCGGACGAAAATATATATGGGAGCTATATCTAAACCTGAACCGATTTTCACGAAATTTAACACACAACCTTCTAGACTTAATTAAGTACGCTATGCCAAATTTCGGGCAGACCGAAAGAAATATAGGGACTTTGGTACACTACTTACCTAAAATCGGACGAAAATATATATGGGACCTATATCGAAATCTGATCCGATTTTAACGAAATTTAGTACACATCATTCTAGGTTTAATTCAGTTCGCTGTGCCAAATTTCGTGAAAATCTAAAGATATATAGGGACTTTGGTGCAGCATTTACCTTAAATCGGAGATCCTTAAAAATAGTTTTAAAAAATCCACGCCTTGTGTACATCCTTAAACAAATATTTTTTATAAAAAAAAACAAATAAAAGTATTTGTAAGCTCCTAAAAATATTTCTTTACAGAAGCGAACAAATTGTGTTCTGGTGAACGTGCATTGGTATCACCTGCCACTCACACACACACACACAAAATAATATTACTTTTTATGCAAACAACAACTACAACAACAGCGTCTCAAAAGTAACAGTAACAACAAAAGCAGGTTGTATTTTTTATTAATTTTCCCATCCCTTTTTAAGTTCTCTTTTTGCTGTTATGCTTATTGATGTTATTCATTTTTCTCTTCTTCTTCTTTTTTTCTGTTTGGGATAATAACTTTGGATAATAAATCTGGACCGAAAAGCGAAAAAAATAAAAAAGCTATGCAATGTCCTTTGTTAAATCGTTGTGCGTCGTAGAATATCTGTGGCCCAGAAGGTCTGTGGCCCCGAAAGCAAATTCATTCTGCCATTAGTGATGAGAATTGTCCAATGTCCAACAAATTTGAGAATTGATTACCAAAAAAATAAAAAAAAAGTTTGTTTTGTTGTTGTTCTGTTTTTCTTTCTTCATTCGAATTGTATTCATTTCACAGTTCGTGGTTTGTCCTAAAGTGAATGGAATGCTGGAGCTGATGGTGAGGTTCACTTTCTCGTCTCATTTTATTTTTAAGGAATAACAACGAAAAACCTTAAGGAAAGCCAAGAGATTTGTTGCCTTTCACTCGGTGACAATGAAAAGTGTTATTTACATTTATTACAAACTTTTTTTGTTTGCCAAGGGGTGCGGGGTATTTTTTATGGAACCTTCAAATGCTTTATTAAGTTCATAATTGCTGTTGTAATTAGTTTCCATTTAGTCTTTTTTTTTGTTTTAAAAATAAATATGCTTACGGGCAATAGGCATTGGGGAATATGAACAACTTTTTTGTTAAATTAGGATTTAAGATACGTTTAATTTAAATAATTGTTTATTGCAGCAATAATGGACCAAGTTTCTTATACAATATTTCTGTTGGAGAATCAAAGCCACCCTTGTAGATTGAAAAATATTAAAAAAGTAGGCGTGGATTTACAAAAAAAAAAAAAAAAACAATTTCAAGAGCCATCAATAGGCGTGGATTTTTTAAAAATATTTTTTTAAAAATCTGCGGATTTTTTAAAAATATTTTTTAAAAATCTGCGGATTTTTTAAAAATATTTTTTTAACAATCTGCGGATTTTTCAAAAATATTTTTGCTAGAGCCATCAATAGGCGTGGATTTTTTAAAAATATTTTTTCAAGCAGTAACAGTAAGTGAGGATTTTTATACCCTACACAACTATGTTGTCAGGGTATTATAGCTTTGTGCAGCCCCAAAAGTTTGTAACGCCGCGAAATATTGATCCTAGACCCACCTTTAAGTATACCGATCGTCATATCTCGACTAGCTGAGTCGACCTAGACATATGTTCCGTCCGTCCATCCGTCGTCCATTATAATTTGTAAACACGATACAGGCCACAGTTATGGACCAATCTTCACGAAATTTTGCATGTAGGATGGGTTCTGGCCAATGAAGACCCCTATTGTTTTTGGGAAAGATAGGTTAATATTTAGGGGATGAAATGGACCAAATACTAAATTTTTGTCGGTTTTTCTGGAGAAGGGGATCGGGCCAAAGAATAAGCATGCCTGTTTTCATAAAGATCGGTCAATATTTAGCGGGTCAAATGGACCCTGACTTTTGTGTGAAAAATGACAAAATTTGTATTCTATAGCGTATTTATTTACCCCTGAAGGACATAGAACGGAGAAGTTGATATTATATCCAAGAGGAGTGGTTGACCTTTAAATTAATACCAATTATATTGATGTACGTGCTCGGATGTGGGAGTTACACCTAAATATTTACTGGTATCTCTGTATTCGTATATTATGTAGTAACCCATTATCACTCTATAGAGCGGAACTATAGCGCTGATCGCTTTGAAATGTTCCATGAGGTTCCAGTTATGGTAAGGACAACGCCTATAATTTTCGGTGATGATCAGATAATAATTTTGGAATGAAGTGGACCGAAAACTTAATTTTTTGTGTTATTTTCGAGTCGATCTTTAGACCACAAATGAAAGCCGAACATCACAACACAACCCACGGTGAAGGGAATCTGGTCAATAGCTGTACTGAATACTCGTAATATTCGGAAAATATGTCAGTGTGAGGAAGAGGTGCTGTTTACCTCTAATCGGGCAAGAGGGTGCAAATATCACGAAATATTGCCCAGGCTCGGAATAAACATCCGCAGAAAATTTAAGTTCTGCGGTTTAAAATTATTTTTTCAAGGTCCATAAATAGGCGTGGATTTTTATACCCTACACCACACTATGGTACAGGGTATTATGTCTTTGTGCATATGTTTGTAAGAGGCAAAAGGAATCGAGAATGACCCATGGTTTCTTTCGAGAATATGCATAGAATCACTTTCTGAGTCGATTTGTGCATGTCCGTCAGTCAGTCCGGCGGTCTGTCTGTCTGTCTGTCCATGTTAAATTGTAAACAAAGTACAGGTCGTATTTATTATTCAAATTGGATGAAATTTGGCACAGCTCATTCATTTGGCCAAAGGACGAACCCTATTAAAATTGGAAAAAATCGGTTCTGATTTATATATAGCTCCCACATATAGTTTCGTCCGATTTAAGGCAAATGGGGGCAAAAAAGTCCCTATATATCTTTCGATTTGGACGAAATTTGGCACAGCGTACTGAAGTAAGCCTAGTATGATGTGTGTTAAGTTTCGTGGAAATCGGTTCAGATTTATATATAGCTCCCATATATATTTTCGTCCGATTTTATGTAAATGATGCACCAAAGTCCCTAAATATCTTTCGATTTGCACGAAATTTGTCACAGCTTACTGAATTAAGCTCAGAATGATGTGTGCTGAGTTTCGTGAAAATCGGTTCAGATTTAGATATAGCTCCCATATATAGTTTCTGATATAGTGTCCGATTTAAAGTAAATGGTGTACCAAAGTCCCGATTTGCACGAAATTTGGCACAGCGTACAGAATTAAGTCTAGAATGATGTGTGTTAAGTTTCGTGAAAATCGGTCGGGATTTAGATAAAGCTCTCATATATATTTTCCTCCGATTTAAGACAAATGGTGCGCCAAGATCCCTTAATATCCTCGGATTTGCACGAAATTTGGCATAGCTTACAGATTTGACTCTAGAATGATGTGTGTTAAGTTTCGTGAAAATCGGTTCAGATTTTGATATAGCTCCCATATATTTTTTTCGTCCGATTTAAGAAAAATGGTGCACCAAATTCCATTTATATCCTCCGATTTGCACGAAATTTTGCATAGTATACCGAATTGTGTCTAGAATGATGTGTGCTAAGTTTCGTGAAAATCGGTTCAGATTTTGATATAGCTCCCATATATAGTTTTGTCCGATTTTATGTAAATGGTGCACCAAAGACTCTATACATCTTTCGATTTGCACGAAATTTTGCACAGCGAACTGAATTAGGCGTAGAATGATGTGTGCTAAATTTCGTGAAAATCGGTTCATATATAGATATAGCTCCCATATATTTTTTCGTCGGATTTTATGTAAATGGTGCACCAAAGGCTCTATACATCTTCCGATTTGCACGAAATTTTGCATAGTATACCGAATTGTGTCTAGAATGATGTGTGTTAAGTTTCGTGAAAATGGGTTTAGATTTAGATATAGCTCCCACATATATTTTCGTCCGATTTAAAGTACATGGGGCACCAAAGCCCCTTTATATCCTCCGATTTGCACGAAATTTAGCATAGTGCACTGAATTAAGTCCGAAATGATGTGTGCTAAGTTTCGTGAAAATCGGTTCAGATTTTTATATAGCTCCCATATATAGTTTTGTCCGATTTTATGTAAATGGTGCACCAAAGACTCTATACATCTTTCGATTTGCACGAAATTTTGCATAGTATACCGAATTGTGTCTAGAATGATGTATGTCAAGTTTCGAAAAAAATCGGTTCAGATTTAGATATAGCTCCCATATATAGTTTTGTCCGATTTAAGTAAATGCGGCACCAAAGTCCCTATATATCTTTCGGATTGCATGAAATTTGGCACAGGATACTGAATTGAGTGTAGCTCCCATATATATTTTCGTCCGATATTATGTAAAGGGAGCACCAAAGTCAATTTCTATCCTTCGATTTGCACGAAATTTGGTATAGCGCACTGAATTGAGTCCAGAAGGAAAAATCGGTTCAGATTTCAATATAGCTCCCGCATTTACATATATATTCGTCCGATTTAACATAAATGTTGCACCAAACTCCTATTATTTGTTCGATTCACACGAAAGTGTGCACAGAGTATCATGGAGACTTGAATGACGGTATTGGGTTTTGTTGAAATTGGTGCAGATGCAGCCATAGCTTCCATAAGTATTTCGAACGGGTGTCTGATTGAAATTAATTTTTTAATCGTGCGGTGTACCGAATGGCGTGTAACAATTTTGCTATAAATCGTTTGTCCCATGGAACGCAGACGACTCTAAATTTGCCCGAATTAATTTAAATTTATCATAGGTTGCAGAAAGACATGAGTATGTTCCTTCGAGGGAACATTGACATGCAATTGTAAGGATATATATGTACAATATTCCCTAAGTGGTGAAGGCTATCATATAGTCGGCCCAGTCCGACTTTACTACTTTCCTTACTGCTTTTAAATTAATTTTCAAGGATCTATAGAAGTTGCGGATTTGTTTTATTTTTTTCAGAGATAAACTAAAACCACGTACCAATTCTCACATCCGTAAAAAAACTTCTACCTCGACCATGCTGGCGTATTAGTATTATTAATTTGTAACATAATAAAATTAATTATTATTACTTATACGACCCCTATGGCCCAATACAAGACAAACTTTCTCCTTTCATCTTAAAGTTATCATGCCCATCTTGTAATTGGAACAAATTCAATTTAAATTTCTAAGTTACAGCCAATCCCCACCACCAAATTGCCCGCAGCTGGAAAAGAAAATTGATTAAGTGATTATCAAGTTCAAGTTTTTCTTTTGCACGGAACATAGCGGTAGTGTGAGGATGCTCTTCGACGACCATAATACAACAAAGTAATTTCATGATAACTATCAAAGCAGTATCGAAGTTTTTTTTTCGTCTACGCCTTCGTTTAATAGCCTGCGAAGAGGTTGTTGTTGCTGCTGTTCAATTTGAAAGCAATTTACCATAAAACATATTGTGTTATGATAAGCACATTAAAACCGCCCCCTCCTCAACCTCAGCTACCCTTCGTATCAACACCTAAACAATGGAGGGCATAAATGGTTTTATGATCCTTGTGTTGAAGCGTGAGCCATCACTTAAAGTGAACTTTATGATTGTATCAAAGATCCTGTCGCTTGTTGTCACTCGATTGTTGTTGTTGTTTTTGTTGTAACTATTGTGTACTTGAGATAACGACAATCTTTGCGAAAAATATTCATCGTCTTCTTCTTGTTTTCTGCACAAAAGATTAAGTGAAGCATACTTTAGGGCTTGTAGACACACACATATATGTGTGTATATGGATGCATGCATGGTTATGCCGGAACTAACAAAAAAAAAGCAGCGAAACACAAGTCCACATACTATTTGTACTTAGGCGAAAAACTTTAATTCCATTTTTTTTCTGGTATGGGTATTTATCTTTAGAAACATTTTTTTCATTCAAGCACATGTGCGCCGCCTTAAAGTATGCTGCAAGACTCTTAAAAGTATACTGTGAAATCCCCCCGTATACTTTTTTTGAATCCTTTATATTTTTGCCATTGTTTGATTTTGAGTTTTTCTTCTTCTTCGTGTTTTTTGTTATCTCTGCTGACAAAAGGATTTTATTGCTGAGAAAAAAAAACGAAATCTCTCTGCAGACCTTTGCCTTGACGTTCTTGAGTCAAAAGCGAACAACAATTGATTACACATAATGTATATCAATGAACTCGACCTATTTTTTTTTTGTTTGCTCCCTTAACGATTTCTTTTTTCTCATTTTGTTGAGATTTTTTGAAGGTCGTTATGATTCTCTTTTGAGGACACATTTGCTTAATGAAGGATAAAATATTGATGGCATTGGAACAAGTTTATTAAAGGGTGCATATCGCATTAGGCAGGGAAGTTCTTATAAATGATGTTTAACGCAGGATTTTTGTCAAGGTTCTATGCCAGAAGGCATGGAGTTCTTTTTAAAAAAACAGTTTTGTCAATGGTATATACAAGGCGTGGATTAAAAAAAATATTTTTATGGAAATATACCAGGCGTGCACTAAATTTTTTTATTAAGAAAGTATACACGGCAGGGATTTTTATACCCTTCACCACACTGTGGTACAGGGTATTTATACCCTACACAACTATGTTGCCAGGGTATTATAGCTTTGTGCAGCCCCAAGGGAGTTTGTAACGCCGCGAAATATTGTTCCAAGACCCACCTTTAAGTATACCGATCGTCATATCTCGACTAGCTGAGTCGATCTAGACATGTGTGTACGTCCGTCAGTCCATTATAATTTATAAACACGATACAGGCCACAGTTATGGACCAATCTTCTTGAAATTGCATGCATGTAGGATGGATTCTGGCCAATGAAGACCCCTATTGCTTTTGATAAAGATCAGTTAATATTTAGGGGATGAAATGGACCAAATACTAAATTTTTGTCGGGTTTTCTGGTCGCTCCAGAGGCCGCAATTATGATCCGAATATAAGTCAGAGTAAGGAAGAGGTGCTGTTGATATCTAATCGGGCAAGAGGGTGCAAGTATCACGAAATAGGTTCAGAACTTATATCCGCAGAAAGCTGGAGTTCCGTGGTAGTTGTGTGGGGTATCGTATGGTCGGCCCGTCCGACTATACTGCTTAGTTCACTGGTACGTCTTTGTGGATATGTTTGTAACAGGCCAAAGGAAACGAGATATTCTCAAAAGGAACCATGTGTCTTCCTTTTGAGAATATGCATAGAATCCCTTTCTAAGTCGATTATGCATGTCCGTCCGTCCGTCCGTCTGTCTGTCCATGTTAAATTGTAAAAAAAGTACAGGTCGCATTTTTGTTTTGAATTGGATGAAATCTGGCACAGCTCATTTATTTGGCCAAAGGACGAAAAAAAAATCAGTTCAGATTTACATATAGCTCCCATATATATTTTTGGTCCGATATAATGTCAGTTGTGTACCAAAGTCCCTATATATCTTTCGATTTGCACGAAATTTGGCATAGCGTACTGAATGAGGTCTAGAATAATGTGTGCTAAGCTTCGTGGAAATCGGTTCAGATTTAGATATAGCTCCCGTATATATTTTCGTCCGATTTTGGGTACATAGTGCACCAAAGTCCCTTTACATCTTTCGACTTGCGCGAAATTGGGCACAGCGTACGGAATTAAGTCCAGAATGATGTGTGCTAAGTTTAGTGAAAATCGGGTCAGATTTAGATATAGCTCCCATATATATTTTCGTCCGATTTTATGTAAATAGTGCATCAAAGCTTCTATATATCCTTTGATTTGAAAGAAATTTGGCACAGCGTACTGAATTAGGTCTAGAACGATGTGTGTTGATTTTCGTAAAAATCAGTTAAAATTTAGATATATCTCCCATATATATATTTTCGTCCGATTTAAGGTAAATGCTGCACCAAAGCCCGTATATATATTTCGATTTGCACGAAATTTGGCACAGCGTACGGAATTAAGTCCAGAATGATGTGTGCTAAGTTTAGTGAAAATCGGTTTAGATTTAGATATAGCTCCCATATATATTTGCTTCCGATTTTATGTATATGGTGTACCAAAGTCCCTATATATTTTTCGATTTGCACGAAATTTGGTACAGCGTACGGAATTAAGTCCAGAATGATGTGTGGTAATTTTCGGAAAAATTGGTTCAGATTTAGATATAGCTATCATATATATTTTCGTCCGATTTTAGGTAAATAGTACATCAAAGTATGAATATATATTATATATATTCGTGAAAACCGGTTTAGGTTTATATATAGCTCCCATATATATTTTCATCCGATTTTAGATAAATAATGCACCAAATTCTTTAGATATCTTTCGATTTGCACGAAATCCGGCATAACGTACTGAATTAAGTCTGGAACGATGTGTGTAAAATTTCGTTAAATCGGTTTTGCGATTTGCGCGAAATATGGCATATCGTATTGAATTGCGCCTAGAGTGACGTCTGTCAAGTTTCGTGCAAAACGGTTGAGATTTTGATATAGCTCCCATATATATTTTTGTCCGATTTTATGTAAAAGGTGCACCAATGTCCTTATATAATTTTCGATTTGCACGAAATTTTACATAGCATACTGAATTAAGTCTAGACCGATGAGTGTTGAGATTCGTGAAAATCGGTTCATATTTAGATATAGCTCCCAACGACGTAGCCAGAGGGGGCCCCTGTTGAAATTTGTGCAGATGTAGCCATAGCTTCCATATGTATTTTGAACGGGTGTCTGATTGAAATTAAAATTTTAATAGTGCGGCGTACCGAATATCGTTTATTAGTTTTGCTATACATCGTTTTCCATAAAGTTTTCTCATGGTACGCAGACGGCACTACATATGCCCGAATGAAATTAAATTTAGCATAGGTTGCACAAAGACATGAGTATGTCCCTTCGAGGGAACATTGACATGCAATTGTAAGGATATAAAAGGATAATATACCCAAAGTGGTGAAGGGGTTTTCAAGGTTCTTCCTAAGGCGTGGATTTTTTAAAAGGAAATTTTCAAGGTTCTTCCTAAGGCGTTGATTTTTTTAAAGAAAAATTTCAAGGTTCTTCCTAAGGCGTGGATTTTTTAAAAGAAAAATTTCAAGGTTCTACCTAAGGCGTGGATTTTTTAAAAGACAATTTTCAAGGTTCTTCCTAAGACGTGGATTTTTTAAAAGGAAATTTTCAAGGTTCCTCCTAAGGAGTGGATTTTTTAAAAGGAAATTTTCAAGGTTCCTCCTAAGGCGTGGATTTTTTAAAAGAAAATTTTCAAGGTTCTTCCCAAAAGCGTGGATTTTTTAAAAGAAAATATTCAAGGTTCTTCCTATGGCGTGGATTTTTTTAAAGAAAATTTTCAAGGTTCTTCCTAAGGCGTGGATTTTTTAAAAGAAAATTTTCAAGGTTCTTCCTAAGGCGTGGATTTTTTAAAAGAAATTTTTCAAGGTTCTTCCTAAGACGTGGATGTTTTACAAGAACATTTTCAAGGTTCTTCCTAAGGGGTGGATTTTTTACAAGAAAAATTTCAAGGTTCTTCCTAAGACGTGGATGTTTTACAAGAAAAATTTCAAGGTTCTTCCTAAGGGGTGGATTTTTTACAAGAAAAATTTCAAGGTTCTTCCTAAGACGTGGATGTTTTACAAGAAAAATTTCAAGGTTCTTCCTAAGGGGTGGATTTTTTAAAAGTTATATATACTATTATACTTATTCAATATTAGCCACCCTGCCTTCTTCCAATCTCTTAACCACTTCTTAGCTTCTTTTATTGTGAACAATTTTATGTTGCCATGTTTTTTTTCTATTTCAATTTCCAACTAAAATTTTATTATAATATCTTTGCCCAGAAACGAGAAGCTGGAGGTTGGTGTTCTTCTTTGGCTTACTAATATTAAGTGAATGAATGAATTTCAGAAAAAAACGACTAGTGTTCTGCTACCAACTCTCCTCCTCTTCAGATTCTTTTGTCATCCTTACCAGAATAATTGTTACCTTAATGGCCAAGCAGTGGTGTTAATGGAAAACAGACTACCTTTCATTGTCTGGCTGTTTGTCAACCCCCCTAACCGCCCTCCCTCTACCATCCTTCCCTTACCTTTCGTGCTCATTTCATTTAGTTTTTAATTTTTGCCCAACAAAGGCTGACTATTCCGGCTTCATGGAAATACTGAATGGATGCCTCTGTGTGTGTGTGTGTGCAATAACAGAAAAAAAGTTACAACTTTTCCCAAAAATAGTTTCTCAGTTTTCAGTGCAGTTCGTTTTGTTTCTCTCTGAAATTCCATATTTTTTTAATGATGCCATATTTTGATAATTAAATAGCATTTAATTAAAATTCGCTGTCCAACTTTGGGAGGGGTTTCTTTTCGTTGTAATTTCGGATATTAAATGCCATGAATTGCAGATACTGTTTGTCTGTGTTGGCAACCGTCGATGGTGTTTCGCTGATAGCTCCGTGGTGGAATCCTACCTGCTGCGTGCCATTTTGTTTTCCGCTGGGTTATTTGTAATTCCCCAATTTCAGTGCAATTTTCATTTACTTTTGATGCGGCAGTACCCGCAGCAGCAGCAACATCCTTTGACCATTTAGTGGCCAAAAATATTTATAAATTATTTATTTTGAAATGTAAGCCGCTTACATTATTTTATTGCTTTTTTCGTTTGTTTTTGCGAACGAGGTAATTACACTTAACAATGAACAATTTATTGGTAGAGTATTTAGGGACTATTAATGGTAGAATAAAAGTAGAAAATTAAAGCTATATCTAAATCTGGACCGATTTTCACGAAATTTGGCAGACGTCACACCAGGGTCAATTCAGTAAGTTATGCCAAATTTCGTGCAAATCAAAAGATATATATGTACTTTTGTCCACCATTTACATAAAATCGGATGAAAATATATATGGGAGCTATAACTAAATCTAGACCGAATTCCTCGAAACTTGGTAGACATCACTCTAGTCTAAATTCAGTACGCTATGTCAAATTTCGTACAAATCGAAAGATATATAGGGATTTTGGTATACCATTTACATAAAATCGGACGAAAATATATATGGGAGGTATAGCTAAATCAGAACCGATTTTCGCGAAACTTGGCAGACATCACTCTAGGCTCAAGTCAGTACGTTATGCCGAATTTCGTGCAAATCGAAAGATATATAAGGACCTTTGTGAACCATTTACACAAAGCCGGCCGAAAATATACATGGGAGCTATATCTAAACCTGTACCGATTTTCGCTAAACTTGGCAGACATCACTCTAATCGCAATTCCGTACGCCATGCCAAAGTTCGTGCAAATCGAAAGATATATAGGTACTTTGGTGCCCCATTTACCTTAAATCGGACGAAAATATATATGGGAGCTATATCTAAATCTGAACCGATTATTACGAAATTTAACACACATCATTCTAGGATTAATTCGGTACGCTGTGCCAAATTTCGTGTAAATCGAAGGATATATAGGGGCTTTGGTACACCATTTACATTAAATCGGATGAAACTATATATGGGAGCTATATCTAAATCTGAACCGATTGTCACGAAATTTAACACACATCATTCTAGGCTAAATTCAGCACGTCATGCCAAATTTCGTGCAAATCGAAAGATATATAGGGACTTTGGTGCCCCATTTACCTTAAATCGGACAAAACTATATATGGAAGCTATATCTAAATCTGTATCGATTTTCACGAAACTTGACAGACATCACTCTGTGCGCATTTCCGTACGTCATGCCAAATTTCGTGCAAATCGAAAGATATATAGGGACTTTGGTGCACCAATTACCTTAAATCGGACGAAAATATATAGGGGAATTATATCTAAATCTGAACCGATTTTTCCCAATTTCAATAAGGTTCGTTCTTGGGCCAAATAAGTGACATGTACCAAATGTCATCCAATTCCGATTATAAATGCGTCCTCTACTTTGTTTAAAATTTAACACCAACAGTCGGACGGACATGCATAAATCGACTAAGGAAGTGATTCTATGCATATTCTCAAAAGGAACGATGGGTCTATCTCGTCTCCTTTTGCCTGTTACAAACACATGCACAAAGACATAATACCCTGTACCACAATGTGGGAAGGGTATAAAAATGGCGCCCAATATGTAAATCCTTAAAAAAAAGTTTGTTTCAAATCCTTGACCTCGGCGTTTGTGAGAGTCCTTGAAACAGCCTTTTATTATTATTTCATTATTTCATCCCTTTCAATTCATTTAATTTAAAGCATACTTTTAGGATGTCACAATCATTCCCTGCCGTTTTCATTTTCCTTATTAATTAATAGTTCCGACTGTTTGTTGTTCACTACAAATTTACACAGCCATTACAGGTGTTAAATATCTTTACAAACGGATTTACCGTTATAGACAATTTTAATTACCATTGTATATGACATTTATGGTCTTTAATTAAGGATATCATCAGGGGAAAATGGAAATTCGATTTGCAGGGTAGGAAAATGCAATGGGCGGATGTGATTGAAAGTAAGGGGGAGGATTTTGGAATAATCGCAAGGGGCCTCTATAACAATTGTGAGACTTTGGACAATATTGCAGAGTCAAGTCTTTTCGAAGTCCAATTTCAAAAAGGCTGGGCAAAAAGGCCCTCAAACATAATTTCCCTTTTGGGCGTGGAAATGGATAAAATCCAGCAACTATTTAAGGCCATGATTTCCACAAAACCACAACTCAATAGTCGTTTTTATTTCATTTGTGATTAACACTTAACCGCAGAACGTTTATTCGAAAGTGTTTATTGCTGTTCTACAAAGAAAAAAGAAAAAAAGACATCCGAGAGTGAAAAAAAACCCCGAAACGATGACGAAAATATTAAAACGTTATTTCCGTTTGCAGCGCTTTATTTTCTCTGGCCTTGGCTTGGACATTTCTGCAACACCAGAAAAAATGGTCAAACGTCCGCTGCTGATGATGACTCCCCTGGTCATGTCCATACTCCTGTGCATTGCCAATGGCCATTATGTGCTGGATAATGCAAGCGATTATTTGGAGGCCACCGATTCATTGACCCTACTGTGCCAGTCGTTAATCTCCGTGTGGAAAGTGATTATGGTTATATGGAAGCGTAAAGAATTTGCCAATATGATTGCACGTATCGAACGTTTGAATGTGAGGGGTGAGGAGAAAATTTTGTATTTTGGGGAAAATTAAAATTTCAGGACCATTAAAATTGCCCTTCACTTGCAGCTGAGGGTGAAGAATTGAAAATCGTACGCAAAGAAAATACTCGAGATATTATTTTCTCAACCACTTACTTTGTATTGGTATTGCTGACGGGAGCATGGAGCCTGCTGGTGCCGATTTATTTTGCTGTGCACGTTTACGTGACCACAGGTGAAGTTGATTTACCGGTGCCGCATAAAGCCACGTAAGTTTGGATGTGGAAAAAAAATTTCATTTTTTTTTAATACAAAATTTTTGAGAACAAAGTACTTACAAGCGTACAACAGGGCGTATAGCTAATATTGTGGAGGACAGTAGTTATACGCACCCTATGGTCTTAAAGAGAAAAGGATTTTTCAAAGAATAATTTTTTAAAGTATAAAATAGACTGGAGTTTTTTAAAAATACATTTTCAAGGGTCAACAATAGGCGTGGATTATTTAAAAAATATTTTTTTTCAAGATTCATCGAATAGGAGTGGATTTAAAAAAAGGATTTTTTATTGTTTTTGAATGTCTTTTTCGAGGATTTACACAAGGTGTGGATTTTTAAAAAGTTTTTTTATAAAAATTTTAGGTTTTTTAAGAATATATTTTTTTTTATAAATTTTGGATTTTGAAAAATATTTTTTCCAGGATCTACACAAGGCGTGGATTTTTTACAAATTTATTTTCAAGGATTTTTGATGTTTTAAAAATAATTCCTTTAAGAATCTACAGAAGGCGTGGATTTTTTAAAAATATTTTTTCAAGGATTTTAAATGTTCTAAAAAAAATTTTCAAGGATCTACAGATGTCGTGGATTTTTTAAAAATATTTTTTCAAGGATCTACATAAGGCGTTTTAAAAATAATTCCTTCAAGGATCTACAGAAGGCGTGGATTTTTTAAAAAAAATTTTTCTAGGATTTTGGATGTTCTAAAATTTTTTTTTTCAAGGATCTACAGATGGCGTGTATTGTTTAAAAATATTTTTTCAAGGACCTACAGAAGGCGTAGATTTAAAAAAAAATGTTCTAGGATTTTGGATGTTCTAAAAAAAAAATCAAGGATCTACCGAGGGCGCGGATTTTTTAAAAATATTTTTTCAAAAATTTTGAATTTTTTAAAAATATTTTTTCAAAAGTTTTGGATTTTTTAAAAATATTTTTTTTTTTGAAATTTTGGATTTTAAAAAATATTTTTTCCTGAATCTACACAAGGCATGGATTTTTTACAAATATATTTTCAAGGATTTTGGGTGTTTTAAAAATAATTCTTTCAAGGAACACCAGAAGGCGTGGATTTTTTACAAATAGTTTTTCAAGGATTTTGAATGTTCTAAAAAAATTTTCAAGGATCTACAGAAGGCGTGGATTTTTTAAAAATATTTTTTCAAGAATTTTTGATGTTCTAAAAATTTTTTTTCAAGGATCTACAGAAGGTGTGGAATTTAAAAAAGAAATTCTAGGATCTACACAAAGAGTGGATTTTTCAAGGACTTTTAAAAATATTTTTTAAAAATCTACACAAGGCGTGGGCTTTTTCTATGTAGGCGTGAAAAATATTTTTTCAAGGATCTACCAAAGGCGTAATTTTTATGCCCTTCACCACTATGTGGCACAGGGTATTATGTCTTTGTGCATATGTTTGTAAGAGGCAAAGATAATCGAGATAGACCCATGGTTCCTTTTGAGAATATGCATCGAATAACTTTCTGAGTCGAATTATGCATGTCCGTCTGTCCGTCCGTCCGACTGTCCGTCCATGTATTTTTGTAAACAATGTACAGGTCGCATTTATGATCCGATTTGGATGATATTTGGCACAGACCCTATATATCCTTAGATTTGCCCAAAATTTGGCATGGCGTAATGAATTAGATGTGTGTAAAATTTCTTAAAAATCGGTTCAGATTTCGATATAGCTCCTATATATATTTTCGTCCGATTTAATGTAAACGGTCCACCAAAGTCCCTATATATCTTTCGATTTGCACGAAATTTGGCACAGCGTAGTGAAATAGGTCTAGAATGATGTGTGTTAAGTTTCGTGAAAATCGGTTCAGATTTAGATATAGCTCCCATATATATTTTCGTCCGATTTCAAGTAAAAGTCCCTATATATCTTTGGTTTTGCACGAAATTTGGCATAGCGTACTAAATTAAGTCTGGAATGATGTGTGTTAAGTTTCGTGGAAATCGGTTCAGATTTAGATATTGTTCCCATATATATTTTGCCGATTTAATGTAAATGGTCCACCAAAGTCCCTATATATCTCTCGATTCGCACGAAATTTGGCACAACGTAATGGATTAGGTCTAAAATGATATGTGTTAAGTTTCCTGAAAATCGGTTCAGATTTAGATAGATATAGCTTCTATATCTGACCAAATGAACAATTTAGTATCGGTTGCAGAATGACATGTTTATGGATCCAATTTCATTTTACGGGTCCTTTAAAATGCGACCTCTGTTAGGATTCATCTGTTGAATATACCTAAAGTGGTGAAGGGTTTCATATAGTCGGCCCCGTCCGACTTTACTACTTTCCTTACCAGTTTTCAACGATCTACCAAAGGCGTTGATATTGAACATTTGTGTTAGTATCTCTCTCTACTTATGGCTTGGGGTTTAAACACATTTTTTGTTTATTTTCATTTTTCAATTCCTTTAGCAGCCCAATAATAATTTGTTCGACCTTTTATGACATCCGCCCGCTTTGTTGACCGACCTTATGATAATTGTTAACATTTTGTATTATTTCCGTCCCAGTTGTAGTTGTTGCCTTTGTGTGTTTGTGTTTGCACATTATGGTTTCCTTTCACTGTTTGCCGACCCTTTTCCGGAGGACTTGTTTCCGTTTCCTCTCTTTCAATTTGGGGACTAGGTTGTGTGATTCGATTCGACTTATTTCATGTTTTTTTTTTTTGTTTTCGCTTGCAGTTACTTTTGGAATCATGAACACGTTAAAGGTTATTCTTTGGTTTACATTTGGGACGTTTTCATCATCTACTTCATAGCCTGTTCGGCTGTCAGCACCGAGAGTATGTTCTCATGGTTGGTGTGCAATATCATTGCCCAGTTTCGTATTCTAATGCATCGTTTGGAGTTGGCGTCACAGATGATGGCAGGCCAACCGGTTGCCATCACCGAGCATCATGTGGACGATGATGATGATAATCCCCAGATGGGTGAACTGGATCCAAGGGGAACAATGGTGGATGGCATCATTGCCTGTGTCAAATTTCATCGTCGTACTTTGCGTTTGACACAGGAGCTAAACAGTCTCTATGGGGCCATCATATTTGTAAAGTTTATTGTTTCCGGAACGCAGATATGTTGCCTGGCATTTCATTTGGTGCGCGGTAATAATTCGCTATTTAATGTGGCCTATTTGTGTATGTTTCTATCGGCGGCTGCCCTGCAATTGATACTGTACTGTTACAATGGTCAGAGGCTGAAGGATGAGGTAAAGTGGATTTTAACAGAATTTTGCACTTTAATTTGAGAATTTAATTTCGCTGTAAATGTTTGGTAATATGGGGCGTATGATATACACCCAGGTGGAAATATTCATTATACGCGTGGGGGTTGGGTATTTTTAGGAATATGATCCAAGATTTTTTTTTGAATATTCTTTGAAGGACCAGAAATAGGCGTGGATTTTTTAAAAGTATTTTTTTAAGGGTTACCTAAGGCGTGGATTTTTATACCCTTCACCACATTGTGGTACAGGGTATTATGTCTTTGTGCATATGTTTGTAACAGGCAGAAGGAAGAGAGATAGACACATGGTTCCTTTTGAGTGTATGCATAGAATCACTTTCTAAGCCGATTTATGCATGTCCGTCCGTCCGTCCGGCCGTCCGGCCGTATATCTGTCCATGCTAAATTAGAAACAAAGTACAGGTCGCATTTATGATACGAATTGGAAGAAATTTGGCATAGGTCACTTATTTGGCCCAAGGATGAACTCTATTGAAATTGGGGAAAAAATCGGTTCAGGTTTATATATAGCTCCTATATATATTTTCGTCCGATTTTATGTAAATGGTGCACTAAAGTCCCTATATATCTTTCGATTTGCACGAAATTTGGCATGTCGTGCTGAACTAAGCCTAGAATGATGTGTAATAAGTTTCGAAAAAATCTGGTCAGATTTAGATATAGCTCTCATATATATTTTCGTCCGATTTAAGGTAAATGGGCCACCAAAGTCCCCATATATATCTCGACTTGCACGAAATTTGGAATAGAGTAGTGAATTAGGTCCAGAATAATGTGTGTTAAATTTCGTGAAAATCGGTTCAGATTTAGATATACCTCCCATATATATTTTCGTCCGATTTTATGTAAATGGTGCACTGAAGTCCTTACTTATTCTTCGATTTTCACGAAATTTGGCACAGCATACTGTATTAAGTCTAGAATGAATTGTGTAAACTTCTGTGAAAATAGGTTCAGATTTAGATTTAACTCCTATATATATGTTCGACCGATTTAATGTAAATGGTGTACAAAAGTCCCTATACATCTTTCGATTTGCACGAAATTTGGCACAGCGTAATGAATTAGGTCTAGAATGATGTGTGCTAAGTTTCGTGAAAATCGGTTCAGATTTAGATATAGCTCCCATATATATTTTCGTCCGATTTAAGGTAAATCGTCCACCAATGTCCCTAAATACATTTCGATTTGCACGAAATTCGGCATAGTGCACTGAATTAGGTCTAGAGTGATGTGTGTTAAATTTCATGAAAATCGGTTCAGATTTAGATATAGCTCCCATATATATGTTCGACCGATTTAATGTTAATAGTTCAGTAAAGCCCCTATATATCTTTACGATGTGGACGAAATTTGGCACAGCATACTGAATTAAGCGTAGAATGATGAAAATCGGTTTTGTGAAAATCGGTTTTGTGAAAATCGGTTTTGTGAAAATCGGTTGAGATTTAGATATAGCTCCCATATATATGTTCGACCGATTTTATGTAAATGGTGTACCAAAGTCCCTATATATCTTTCAATTTGGACGAAATTTGGCATATGGTACTGAATTGAGTCTAGAATGATGTGTGTAAAGTTTCCTGAAAGTCGGTCCTGATTTAGATATAGCTCCCATAAATATTTTCGTCCGATTTAATGTAAAAGGTGTACCAAGGTCACTATTTATCTTTCGATTTGCACGAAATTTGGTGTAGTGTACTGAATTATGTCTAGAATGATGTGTGTTAAGTTTCGTGAAAATCGGTTTAGATTTAGATACAGCTCCCATATATATTTATGTCCGATTTAAAGTAAATGGGGCTCCAAAGTCTCTATATATCTTTCGATTTGCACGAAATTTGGCATATGATACTGAATAGAGTCTAGAATGATGTGTGTCAGGTTTCGAGAAAATTGGCTCAGATTTAGATATAGATAGGATACATCTGTAGAATTTACCCAAAGTGGTGAAGGGTATCATATAGTCGGCCCAGTCCGACTTTACTACATTCCTTACTGGTTTAAGAGTACAAATAAGTCGTAATTTGTATTTTAATGTAATTTACCCTAATTCTGTTGTGCACTTGGGCGTATGATGCACACCCCAGCTGCAAATGTTAATCATACGCATTATTGCACCACTTAGCTACTTGTTTTTCTAAATTTTATTATCTCAATAAAATATTTTGTCTTATTTAATTTTTAAAATTCCAACAATATTTATTTTTCATGAACTTTATACTACATTCCAACCTCCTCTGTGGAATGCCCTAACGCACACCCCCAGAGCTTATTGGTGACAACGAAAATCTATTCGACATTCCCCTGGTCCAAGATGCCCGTCTCAACACAACGCATGTTGGTGATACCAATGATCCGTGCCCAGCAATTTAGTGAACTGCGTGGGGTATTCTTTACTGTCGATTTGAGTTTGTATTTGTGGGTAAGATTCCAAAGCTCTGCTGTTTGTGTGGAATATTCATGGTTATTGCCATGAATATTTGCATATTTTGAAAATATTTCTTTTTTCCATTTGTGTTTTTTTATTTTATTTTATCAAAAACACTTAAAACAATGTTTGTTATTCATGTTTTTTAATTTTTTGTTTGTGTGTGTTGCTTTGTTTTTTATTCGTAATGCATTTTGCTCTGCAGGTCTTTCGTACTGCTGGTTCGTTGATTGCAGCTTTAAAGACTTTAGAGGAGAAAGAATAATTTTTTGTTGTGAAAGAAGTGCTTGGATAAGTACTCTAAAGAAAGGAACAACAAAGGAGTAGCAACAACCACTTTGCCAAGTGGACGTCATGTTGTACAATTTATGAATTTCAGATTATTTTATTAAAATAGCAACAACAATAGCAATAAAATAGAAAATTAGAACTACTTCTTTTATGAATATTTTATTGGTTTGAAGGAGGGTAAAAACCTCCTGGGCGGTAAGAGCTCTAGGAATAATTTTTGGAGTTTTAGGGGTTATTTTGTTTAAAAAATAAACCAAATCGAGGAATTTTTAAAAATATTTTTTTAAGGATAACCTAAGGCGTGGATTTTTTTTAGAGATATTTTTATTTTCCAATATTTTTCAATAATTTTTAATTTGGAAATTTGCTTTGAATTTTTGCCTGGGTGGCATAGGGGATGATAGATACCAAGCAAGGGCTCTGATTGGCTTTAACATGGCGAAGTCCAGGCTTATCTTGGTCCCTCTTTCATCTCAATTGTGGACACTGACCTCCCCATGGTGCCACCTGGGGTAAGTAACTATTTTCATCACCCGTTGAAATAGTGAAATAATATGTGCCGCGAGTTTACCCATAAGAATTATAAAGAAATAGGTTAAGGCGTTGGGTTAGTTGCCCACACTCGGAAAATCCTCCTACTATGAAAAAGGTAAAGAAAAAGTAAACCAAACCCCCCTAATGTTGACGACCCCCGCAAAACGTATTAAGGACGACGATCTGCGAATCTGCACTTGCAATGGGCGCACGTTGTGCAAAACAGGCGCAGCTTTCACCTTGGCGGATGTACTCAAGAAGTACAAAGCCGATATTATTGCCTTACAGGAAGTGCGATGGAAAGGGACAGGCGTAAGTAAATACGAAGATTCCCCCTTGATTATAGCTGACATGAAACCAGACATGAATTTGGCTGCGGATTTATGGTTAATAGGAGAATAAAAGACCTCGTCTCCAGTTTCACTCCAGTAGATGAGCGAATTGCTATAATCCGCATAAAAGCGAAGTTCTTCTACAACAGTCTTCGTTACGCCCATGCTCCTACCGAAGATAAAGATGAGCAGACCAAAGATATATTTTACGAGTGCCGCTACCCTGGCCATGACATAAAAATTCTGCTAGGAGATTCTTTTATGCAAAAATCGGAAGGGAAAATATATTTGGCCCCACCGTCAGAAAATTCAGCCTTCATGAAGAAACATCCGACAATGGCATGGTAGTTAGCAGCACCAGATTCACGCATCTCGATATACACAAGGCCACATGGATTTCTCCTGATCAAGCAACGAGAAATCAAATTGATTACGTTGTGATAGACGCAAGGCATTCATCCAGTGTTTTAGACGTTCGATTGATACGAAGAGCGAATATCGATTCGGACCAGTACCTTGTAGCAGCCAAGGTTCGCACTCGTCTTAATGTTGCAGCAAAGTTTCGATCTAATACAACACGATAATAGTATAGAAGCACAATGGCAAAGAATTGCCCACTTCCTACAAACTGCAGCAAAAGCAAAACTTGGGTACCAAATATTAACATCGAGAAACCCATGGGGTGTCTTAATCCTACTGATGTGAAAAACCCTGCAGATAGTAGCAACACGTAATGTGATGAAGAAATATCGTTAGAAACAGGAGTCAGAATAAGGTCCGAAAATTTTATCAACGAGTAAAACACCAAACCGAAGCTTTTGGTGCAGGCACAACCTCCTGCAGAGATAAAGAAGGCAACCTGGTGACAGATACCGACAGCGTGTTGAGGATCTGGAAGGAGTATTTTGAAAAGCTTCTGGTATCAAATAGTGGCGGTTAAGAAGATACCCCAGAACCAATAGGATATGATAATATAGAGTGTATACCACCTAGCCAAGATGAGGTCACAATAGCAATTAATCGGCTCAAGAACAATAAAGCAGCAGGACGGGTTACCAGTCGAACTATTTAAGACTGGTGGTCAGATGCTGGTCAGGAACATGCACCAGCTGATTAGTAGAATTTGGCTAGAGGAAAGCATGCCCAATGATTGGAACCTCAGCATCCTGTGTCCCGTGCACAAAAAAGGAGACAAGACGATATGTGCCAACTATAGAACAATAAGTCTCCTTCCGATCGCATGAAAAATGCTATCCAGCGCGCTGTGTAAACGACTGAAGCCAATGTTCAACGACATTATTGGACCATACCAATGGGGCTTCAGACCTGGCATGTCCATCACTGACCAGATTTTCACTCTGCGCCAAATCCTGGAAAAGACCCACGGAAAACACATCGACACATTCCACCTATTCGTCGACTATAAAGCCGCATACGATAGCCCTATCCGTTCAGAGGTGTCTGCGTTTGGCATTCCTGCAAAATTAATTCGGCTATGCAGGATAACTTTAACGGGCACAATATCAGCAGTTAAAGTGGGAAAGGACCTATCGGAGTCCTTCAATACCGAACGAGGATTTAGAAAAGGTGATAGTTTGTCGTGTGATCTTTTTAATATCCTGCTGGAAAAGGTCATACGAGAGGCGAAGGTCAACAGAAATGACACTATGTACACCAAACAACATATGTTACTCGCCTACGCCGATGACATCGATATAATGGGTCGAACATTGCGAGAGGTAATAGAAACCTTTGAACAAATTGAGAAGGAGTCTGCCAAGGGGGGTCTGGCAGTAAACGGCGAGAAGACCATGTTGATGGTATCGACGCGCAAGATGTCCAGTAGACTCGAACCAACTGTGGAACTTGAGAACTACATCTTCGAGGATTTCATATACCTTGGTACCGCCATAAATAAAACGAATGACATCAGTTTTGAAATTCGGAGAAGGATTGTGATGGCCAACAGATGCTACTGTGGTCTAAGTAAGTAGTTTAGAAACAAGGCCACCTCCCGCTAGACCAAACTCACTCTTTATAAGACGCTGATATATATGGATCTGAAGCATGTGTACTTTCACAAGTAGATGAGGCAGCTCTTGGGGTGTTTGAAACAAAATTTCTTCGAAAGATCTATGGGCCGATCTGCGTCGACGGTGAATATCGGCGTAGAATGAACCACGAGTTTTACAATTCATACGCGGACATCGACATAGTCATTCGTATTGAGCTTCAGCGACTACGATGGGCATGCCCCAGCTCAAAAAGCATATAAAAGCGAGCCTACTGATGGTTCCCGTAGAAGGGGAAGGCCATGAATTAGATAGAATGACTAAGTAGAAAACAACATCTTGGAACGTGGTCTTTCAAATTGGAGGGGACGCGCACGCTCGGCTTATGGGACACCCGTTCTGTAACAAGCTGCCTAACAATATACATTATCTCTCAGCTAATATTTGCTCTTACATTGTATGCATTACGCAAAATACTTTTACTGCTTATATTATCCTTGCCAAGTCCTTTCGTTCATTTACCAAAAAAAAAAAAATTATAGCAATTACTTAAAATAAATTACTATGCTTGTGTATATTGTATATATATTTTTGTATATAGTTAATTGTAAATGCGTTTTTAAGTGTACATTTTGGTATGCAATGAATGGCCATTGTTGTTGTTGGATGGATGGGGGGATGGTCAGTATCTCTGTTTTTTCGTTTTTTTTTTTTTTTTTGTTGGGGATACTTTTTCGCTTTCTGCTGTGATGTTATGGCCAGCAGAGATGGTTTTTGGTCATTTGTACGATAATGCTGTGTTCAGGATATGACTAATACAATAGCAAAACTATATATACGATGCAATGCAGTTAATATCAGAGATGCCAATGAAAGAATATTTTTAAAAATCAATACCCATTGGTAGAACTTAAACAAATATATTTTTAAACCAGAAGAGGAAAGTAGTAAAGTCGGACGGGACCGACTATATGATATCCTTCACCACTTTAGGTATATTCGACAGATGAATCCTTACAGTCGTTGCATTTCTAAAGGACCAATAAAATGAAAGTGGATTCATAAACATGTCATTCTGCAACCGATACTAAATTTTTCATTTGGTCAGATATAGAAGCTATATCTAAATCTGAACCGATTTTCAGGATACTTAAAACACATCATTCTAGACTCAATTCATTACGTTGTGCCAAATTTCGTGCAACTTGAATGATATATAGGGACTTTGGTACACCATTTACTTTAAATCAGAAGAAAAGTATATATGGGAGCTATATCTAAATCTGAACCGATTTTCACGAAACTTAACACACATCATTCTAGACCTAATTAATTACGCTGTGCCAAATTTCGTGCAAATCGAATGATATATAGGGCCTTTGCTGCACCATTTACCTTAAATCGGACGAAAATATATATGGGAGCTATATCTAAATCTGAACCGATTTTCACGAAACTTAACACACATCATTCTAGACCTAATTAATTACGCTGTGCCAAATTTCGTGCAAATCGAATGATATATAGGGCCTTTGCTGCACCATTTACCTTAAATCGGACGAAAATATATATGGGAGCTATATCTAAATCTGAACCGATTTTCAGGAAACTCAACACACATCATTCTAGACCTAATTCATTACCCTGTGCCAAATTTCGTGCAAATCGGAACATATATAGGGACTTTGGTGCACCATTTACATTAAATCGGACGAAATTTGTATGGGAGCTATATCTAAATCTGAACCGATTTTCACGAAACTTTGTACACTTTATTATAGACCTAATTCATTACGCTGTGCCAAATTTCGTGCAAATCGAAAGATAGATAGGGACTTTGGTACACCATTTACCTTAAATCGAACGAAAATATATATGGGAGCTATATTAAAATTTGCACCGATTTTTCTCAATTTCAATAGGGTTCGTCCTAAATGCGAACTGTACTTTGTTTACAATTTAACATGGACAGATAGGCGGACAGATGGACGGACATGCATAAATTGACTCTGAAAGTGATTCTATGTATATTCTCAAAAGGAACCATGTGTCTATCTTGTTTCCTTTTGCCTGTTACAAACATATGCACAAAGACATAATACCCTGTACCACAGTGTGGTGAAGGGTATAAAAATCCAGGCCTATTGGTACCACTTGAAATATATATTTAAAACCCCATGATTATTGACTCTACTCCTATTGGTGGACCTTGAAAAAATAATTTTCAAAAACCCACGCCAATTGAAGTACTGAAAAAATATTTTTAAAAAATTTCCGCTTACAATTGTTTTAATATGGCAACTCTGCTTTACCATTTAACGATATCCTAATTCACATTTATTTCCATTCGCTAATAAAAATTCCCAGAAAATGGGTTCTGCATTAATTTAGAGGATTATCAGATATTTTTGCATTACATTCATGGCAGTGGAGGTGTATGTCCTTAGGACTTGTTATGTGTGTGTGAGTGTGTTGCACATTATGGTAAGAGTTTTCATTGTTGTTGCAACAAAAATAACCTTTTTTTAATTAAAACCCTCATGTCCAAACATTTCGGTGTGTGTGTGTGCGAGGGTACTAAAGACCAGTTGTAGTTAGATGTTGTAGTTGTTGTAAACTATTTCCGGTTTCCTCAAACGCTACAACGCTGAGTGGTCATTAAGTCGGGAGAGGGCGTGGAGATTTTTTGCAATACATTTAATTTGTACTTGCTTATTATTCTGCAACGAAGTGGCAAATTTAACTACAAATTTCTGTGCATGTGCATTGAATGGAAATTATAGGGAATTGTGCTGCAAGGTAGAACTGCGAATGATAATTTTAACATAATTTCCTTTGAAAGGGGGTTGTTTTTAGTTTTGTTGGCCGAACTAAACGCAGATTTGTTAAATGCCAACTGCATATAAATTACATTTTCCTGCCCTGTTATTATATAACACAAATAATTAGAGCAAGAATGTGGGGAGTAGCTACAAGAAGTCCGCTAGGAACGAATATTATATACCCTAAGGAAAAAAGATTTTTTTCAAGACTGGATTTTTTGAAAATTTTTTTTCCAGGACTAACACAAGGCGTGGATTTTTTTTATATTTTTTTTTCAAGACTATCACTAGGCTTGGACTTTCCAAAAATATTTTTCTACATCTTGTGTATGTCCTTGAAAAAATATTCTTTTAAAGATCCACACCTTGTGCAGATCCTGGAAATATATTCTTTAAAAATCTACACCATGTGTAGATCCTTGAAAAAATATTCTTCAAAAGATCCACGCCATGTGTAGATCCTTGAAAAAATATTCTTAAATCTGAACCGATTTTCACAAAACTTAACGCACATCATTCTAGGCTTAATTTAGTACGCTGTGCCAAATTGGTGCAAATCGAAAGATATACAGGGACTTTGGTGCACAATTTACATTTAATCGGACGAAAGTATATATGGGAGCTATATCTAAATCTGAACCGATTTTCAGGAAACTTAGCACACATTATTCTAGGCCTAATTCATTACGCTGTGTCAAATTCCGCGGAAATCGAAAAATATACAGGGACTTTGGTGTACAATTTACATTTAATCGGACGAAAATATATATGGGAGCTATTTCTAAATCTGAACCGATTTTCACGAAACTTGGCACACATCATTCCAGACTCAATTTAGTACGCTATACCAAATTTCGTGCAAATCGAAAGATATATAGGGACCTTGGTACACCATTTACATTAAATCGGATGAAAATATATATGGGAGCTATATCTAAATCTGAACCGATTTTTCAATAGGTTTCGTCCTTAGGCCAAATAAGTGACCTTTGACAAATTTTATCCAAATCGAATCATAAATGCGACCTTTACTTTGTTCACAAAAACACATGGACACCTTGTGTAGGTCTTTGAAAAAATATTCTTAAAAAGATCCGCGCCTTGTATAGATCCTTGAAAAAATATTCTTAAAAGGCTCCACGCCATGTGTAGATCCTTGAAAAAATATTCCTTAAAAAATCCACTCCTCTGTAGGTCCTGGAAAAATATTCTTTAAAAAATCCACTCCTCTGTAGGTCCTGGAAAAAATATTTTTTTAAAAAATCCACGCCTCTGTATGTCCTGGAGAAATATTCTTTAAATATCCATGCCTATTTCAGTCCTAAAAAAATGCTTTTAAAAACACGCCTCTGTAGGTCCTGGAAAAAATATTCTTTAAAAAATCCAATCCAGGGCCTACAGAGGTCCTGGAAAAAATCCACGCCTCCCTGAACAAATATTATTTAAAAATTGTTTATGAAAATAACCTCATATAGGGTACATTTTATCGTATCCTTGTACATTTTCCTATTTAATACTTAGATTACTTCCAAAGAACTGCAGTCAGTCCCAGCTAGGCCGAGTTTCCATCTTAAAAAAAATCTAAAGTTCTCCAGAAAAAAATGCAAATCGTCAAGCATTACTTTCGCATACAAAATTTTACATTTACCCTGATCGGAATCGATGTCAAGTGCTTCTTATCCAATGGTGGCGAACGTATCATCAAACACCCTTTCCTGCTGCTGATAATAATTGTTATGCCTGTCCTGCAATATCAAGGCCTAAAATGCCTACACAAATTCGCATGATATGACCACGGCCACATATTCCTTTTCATTGTCCTGCCAGGGTGTCATTTGTTTGACGAAAATTTTAATTTTTCTCTTTAAACGTAAGGACATTGTGAAATTGGTGAAATTGTTGCAAGAGGATATCCTGAATGGTAAATCGAATAGATGAAGAAGAAAAGGACTTTTTTAACTTTTTCCTTATCTCAGCTAACTCGGAAGAATTGGCCATCATAAGGGAGGAAAATGCCAGAGATGTTCTCCACTGTATCGTTTATGGTTCGGCCGTATTTTCAACGCGATTTTTGGTATCCTTGCACCGATTATTAAGACCACAGTTATCTATGCTAAGCAGGGGAAGCTGGTACTGGTACCACCACATCCAGCAACGTAAGTATATCCATATGTGTGGAGAGTGAAAAGGGTGGTTCGAATTTTCTCCCCCAAATAATATAAATCCATATTATGCCGCCCCAGCTACCTTTGGGACTATAGTAGCCTGCCGGGTTACTCCCTGGTCTACCTCTGGAATCTAATGCGTATGTACACATTGGCATTTGCCTCGGTGGCCATTGACAGTCTCTTCTCGTGGTTGGTGTGCAACATTGTGGCACAATTTCGCATTTTGACACAACGTTTTCATCGCGCAGCATGGGCCACGGTGGCCCTCGATGGTGTCAAAGAGGGGCAATTTAGCGCTGAACAGGAACACTAATGGCGGAATGTATTCGCTGTCATAATCGTACATTGGATGTGGTCCAGGAATTGAATCGTGTGTATGGTGTCATAATTTTTGTCAAATTTGTCGTTTCGAGTGCTCAGATATGTTGTTCGGCATTTTATCTGAACAGCTTCGAAACAGGTCAATCAAAGGCGAAACTAATGTATCAATTTTTATTGCTGAGTGCGGTTGCACTGCAGCTAATGTTGTACTGTACAATGGGCAGAGGATAGCGGATGTGGTAAGTCTGTGGGGAGAAAGGTCCTCTGAAAATACTTTTTTTAATGAATATTTTTTCATGGTCTAATAGAGGCGTGTATTTTTTAAAGAATATTTTTTCAAGGACTAAAATAGGCGTGGATTTTTTAAGGAAGGTTTTGTTAAGGACTAAAATAGGCGTGGTTTTCTTAAGAATACTTTTCATGGACTAAAATAGGCACGGATTTTTTTAAAGAATATTTCAAGGACATATCGAAGGATATTTTGTTAAATACTAATATGTTAATAATAATTGTTTGTCCTCTTTTCCAGAGCTCGCTGGTGTCCACCAAAATCTTTTCCATATTTCCATGGTCCAAAATGCCTGTGTCGACTCAACGCAAGTTGCTGCTGCCAATGATGCATGTCCAGCGTCATAGTCAATTGCGCGGCGTATTCTTCACTGTCGATTTGAGTTTGTATTTGTGGGTGAGATGAGGTCCCATTTTCAAAAAAATATAAATTCTAAATAATTTATATCTAAGTAAATAATTTTTACGTATGTGTTTGTAGGTCTTTAAGACAGCTGGCTCATTGATTGCTGCTTTGAAAACTTTGGAGGAAGATAAGTAAAGAATATTTTGAGGATTTAACTTCTGAATATTAATTTTTGTGTGTGTATTAATGTGTCGTAGAATAAATAAATTAAATAAATGTTTTGATCTGATACCACGAAATTTGGCATAGCGTATTGAATTAATTCGAGAATGATGCGTGTTAAGTTTCATGAAAATCGGTTCAGATTTAGATATAGCTCTCATATATATTTTCGTCCGATTTTACATAAATAGTGCACCAAAGTCCCTAAATATCTTTCGATTTGCACGAAATTTGGCACAGCGTACTGAATTGGGTCTAGAATGATTTGTATTCAGTTTCCTGAAAATCGGTTCAGAGTTAGATATATCTCCCGTATATATTTTCTTCCGATTTGAGATAAATAGTGCACCAAAGTGCCTACATATCCATCGATTTTCACGAAATTTGGCATAGCGTACTGAATTAAGTCGAGAACGATGTGTGTTACATTCCATGAAAATCGGTTCAGATTTAGATATAGCTCCCATATATATTTTCGTCCGATTTTAGGTAAATAATGTACTGAAGTCCCTACATATCCTTCCATTTGCACGAAATTTGGCATAGCGTACTGAATTAAGTCGAGAACGATGTGTGTTAAATTTCATGAAAATCGGTTCTGATTTAGATATAGTTCCCATATATATTTTCCTCCATTTTAGGTAAATAGTACACGACTTTAAATCTGCCCGAATGAAATTAAATTTATCATAGGTTGCAGAAAGACATGTAAGGATACATATGCACAACATACTCAAAGTGGTGAAGGGTATCATATGGTCGGCCCCGTCCGACTTTACTACTTTCCTTACCGGTTTTATTTAATAATTAAAAAAAGTATTCTTTAATAAATCCACGCCTTGTATGGGCCTTGAAAAAATATTCTTTAATAAATCCACGCCTTGTATGGGCCTTGAAAAAATATTCTTTAATAAATCCACGCCCTTTTTACTCCTTTAAAAAAATATTCTTTTAAAAATACACGCCTTGTATAGGTCCCTGAAAATGTATTTCGTGAAAAAATCCATTCCTTTGTAAGTCCTTGAAAAAAATTCTTAAAACAGTAAATCCTTGTGTTTGGCCTTAACAACGAGTTTTAAATAATTCACGCCTACGGAAGATCCTTGAAGAGAATATTTTTTAATTTTAATCCACACCTTGTTGAAATGGCAAAAGGCGTTTTTTTTTTGTGGAAAAGGCTGGCTGAACAGTGTTATTTAGATAATAACAATGGACTGAAGATTATATGTTTCAACTTTAACGTGTGCGGGTATAATATTTTATTACTTTTTTTTGATTTTTTTTTCTAAAATAAACTTATAAATCGCTTATTTTATACAATGTTGCACAATAACGGTTCTGTCTGTATAATTATTTATTTCTGTCTATCCCCACAAAAATCGATAACAAAAATCTTTGAGTGTCCTTACGACGAAGGTTATGTTTCTGGCCAACAGTTGGCCGTGGTCCTTTCTCTTGTGTTGTTATAAAAATCGTAAAATCGCATCGAAAATGCAAATTGTGAAAAATTATTTTGTTACCCAACGCGCAGCATTTTCTGGTTTGGGTGTTGATGCTCAGTCAATGACACCCGCCGGTTCGGATCGCATCTTTAAGAATCCTTTGCAATATTTACTGTTATTTTTTCTAACCGTTTCGCAGTATCTCTCACTTGGCCATTATTCGTATGTCAATACGAATGATATCATTTCGGCGGCCTATTCGATTGGTCTGTCGTGTCAGGGTGTTATTTGCATCACGAAAATGATTATTTTCTTTTTTAAACGTCGCGGAATTGTGGAGTTGGTTAAGACGCTGCAAACGGAGGCATTTAATGGTAGGTTAAAAAAAAAATTTAAAAAAACTCAATTTTTTAACACTGAAGACCTTGAAAAAAAATCTTAAAAGGTCCTTGAAAAACTCACCTCGATTAGAGCATGAAATTCGCTATTATTTTCCTCTCTTTCCAGCCAAGGACGAGGAATTGGAAATAATTAGAGAAGAAAATACAAAATGTGTGCGCTACTCCTGGCTGTATTCTTTGGTGATTTATGGAACCGGTACTATGGGCCTCATGGTACCGATTATTCTATCCCTAATAGGATATTTTAAGAGTGGATCACTGAGAATGGTGCCACCGCTGTCATCACCGTAAGTATTGCCAGAAATTGCCCAAAACAATGCACTTAATTTTTGTTTTTTGCTCCCAGTTCTCTTTGGAATTATTACACCATTCACGGTTACCTAATGCTCTATGTCTGGTACATACTTCGCATGTTCACCTTGATCTGTACGACAGTGAGCATTGACACACTGTACTATTGGCTGATTTCGAATATTGTGGCGCAATTTCATATTTTGGTCCATCGTCTGCAAAAGGCTGCATGGGCCACGGCCGCCCTTAATGGCTCTGAAATTGGCGTGAGCGAAGAACAGGAAGACCGAATCATCGATTGTATTCGTGTTCATAATCGTACATTGGATTTGGTTGGTGAATTGAATCGCGTCTACGGCGCCATTACTTTTGTAAAATTCGTCGTATCCAGCATTCAGATATGCTGTTCCATGTTTTTTGTGATAAGCTCCGGTTCGCAGCAGTCGGCAATTAGTTTAATCTATCAGGGTGTATTTATTGGTGCCGTGACATTGCAATTGGCCACCTATTGTTATAATGGCCAGCGCATAGTGGATGAGGTAATAATCTTGAATATCTTTTCCCCAAATATTTGCAAAAAATTTTCAATTTTCAGAGCACCTTGGTGGCAACTAAGGTCTATCTGATTTTCCCCTGGGCACAAATGCCAGTCTCAACACAACGCAAGCTGTTGATGCCAATGGTTCGGGCCCAGGTGCCCAGTGAAATGCGTGGAGTATTTTTTAAAGTGGATTTAACATTATTTTTGTGGGTAAGTGGACAACCCCAGCGGAACAACATTTTTGTAATGTATTTTTTTTTTTGACAGGTCTTTAGATCGGCCAGTTCATTGATGGCGGTTCTACAAACTTTAGATGAACCATAAGAAAGCTCATTATGAAGAGATGCACGATTTGAATTTCAATTAAAAAAATGCAATTAAAAGTAGAATATCAAATAAAAATAAAAATTAGTTTCAACACCCATTATGTGATTGGATTTTTTTAGGATTTTTTAGGAATAGGCGTGGATTTTTTAAAGAATATTTTTTCAAGGGCCAACACAAGGCGTAGATTTTTTTGAAGACTATTTTTTCAAGGACCAACACAAGGCGTGGATTTTTTAAAGAATATTTTTCAAGGACCAACACAAGGCGTAGATTTTTTTGAAGAATATTTTTTTAAAGGACCAACACGAGGCGTGGATTTTTTAAAGAATATTTTTTCAAGGACCAACAGAAGGCGTGGATTTTTTAAAGAATATTTTTTCAAGGACCAACACGAGGCGTGGATTTTTTAAAGAATATTTTTTAAGACCTACAATTAGGCTTGGGTTTTTTTTAGAAATATTTTTATACCCTTCACCACACTGTGGTACAGGGTATTATGTATTTGCGCATATGTTTATAACAGGCAAAAATAATCGAGATAGACCCATGGTTCCTTTTGAGAATATGCATAGAATCACTTTCTAAGTCGATTTATACATGTCCGTCTGTCCGTCCGTCTGTAGATGTTAAATTGTAAACAAAGTACAGGTCGCATTTATGATCCGATTTGGATGAAATTTGGCATAGGTCACTTATTTGGCCCAAGGACATACCCTATTAAAATTGAAGAAAATCGCTGCAGATTTGGATATAGCTCCCATATATATATATATCTTCGTCCGATATAATGTTATATATCTATATATATTTCGATTTGCACGAAGCGAAATTTAGGTCTAGAATGATGTGTGTTTAGCGTGAAAATGAATTAGGCCATATATAGAATGATGTGTGTTGAGAAATTTCCGTAATGAATTAGGAATATGTGTGTCGGTCTAGATATATAGCTTCCATATATATCTCCCATATATATTTTCGATTTGCCGAAATTTGGATTAATAACGTAAATGATGATCCAAAGTCCCTATATATCTTTCGATTTGAACGAAATTTGGCACAGCGTAATGAATTAGGTCTAGAATGATGTGTGTTGAGTTTCCTGAATATCGTTCCAGATTTAGTTATAGCTACCATATATATTTTCGTCCGATTTAATGTAAATGGTGTACCAAAGCCCTTATATATCTTTCGATTTGAACGAAATTTGTACAGTCTAGAATCATGTGTGTTAAGTTTTCTGAAAATCGGTTCAGATTTTGATATAGCTTCTATATCAGAACAAATGAAATATTTAGTATCGGTTGCAGAATGAAATGTTTATGGATCCAATTTCATTTTACTGGTCCTTTAAAAATGCGACGTCTATTAGCATTTATCTGTTGAATATATCCAAAGTGGTTAAGGGTATCATATAGTCGGCCCGTCTGACTTTCCTGGTTTAAGGTGTGGAATTTTTTAGAAATATTTTTAAGGTGTGGATTTTTTTTACAAATAATCTTATTCCCTCGAGCCTGAGCGGAGGTTTTCCGTACCGCTGGTGTCAGGTGCCCCTTGATCTGTTTATCCAGCCTGACAGTTGGTGTGGCCCCCTGGGGAGCTTCGCGGGGGTTGTGATTTCGCCTCTCACCAAGGGGGAGAGTAAGCCTTCTGCATGCTTTCCAATTGGTACAGCACTTTGCTGCTGGTGCGCTGGTGGGCGCATATCCGCCTGTGGCTCAGCCACTGCGAGGTAGGCCTATGGGCAGGTACTCGCATTAAACACTTTCAGATACCCTACACAACTATGTTGTCAGGGTATTATAGCTTTGTGCAGCCCAAAGAGTTTGTAACGCCGCGAAATATTGGTCCTAGACCCACCTTTAAGTCATATCTCGACCAGCTGAATCGATCGAGACATGTGTCCGTCCACAGTTATGGACCAATCTTCACGAAATTTTGCATGTAGGAAGGGTTCTGGCCAATGAAGATCCCTATTGTTTTTTGAAAAGATCGGTTAATATTTAGGGAATGAAATGGACCAAAAACTTTATTTTTGTCTGATTTTCTGGTCGCTCCAGAGGCCGTAATTATGGCCTAAACATCGCGAAATTCTACATGGAGAACTGAAACGGGCTAAAGAATGAGGATGCCTGTTTTGATAAAGATCGGTCAATATTTAGCGGGTCAAATGGACCCTGACTTTTGTGTGAAAAATTACAAAATATGTATTCTTTTACGTATATATTTACTCCTGAAGGACATAGACCCGATAAGTTGATAGTATATCCAAGTATAGTGGTTGACCTTTAATTTGATACCAATTATATTGTCGTATGTACTCGGATGTGGGAGTTACACTTAAATATTTACAGCTGCATACGTATTTGGATATTATTTACTAAATCATTATCACACTAGAGGGCGGAAATATAGCACTGATCGTTTTGAAATTGTCCACGAGGATCCAGGTATGGTCAAGGGCAACGTATATAATTTTCGATGATGATCAGATTAAAATTTTGGGATGAAGTGGACCGAAAACTAAATTTTGTTATGTTTTTATTCGAGTCAATATATAGGCAGGACAAGTAATTAGAAGGTCTGTACTGAATATTGGGATATTCGGAAAATATGTCAATGTAGGGAAGATGTGATGTTGATCTCTAATCGGTCAAGAGGGTGTAAATATCCCGAAATATTGACCAGGTTCAAAATAAACATACGCAAAAAATAGAGTTCCGTGGTAGTTGTGTAGGGTATCATATGGTCGACCCCGTCCGACCATACTGCTCCGTTCACTGGTTTAAGACCTACAATTAGGCGTGTGTTTTTTAAGGCCAACAATGCCTTTTTCTGAGAGTTAAAAATTTAATAAATTTTTTTGAACATTTTGCTTTATTTTGTCTTTATTTCATTGGTTCCATCATGTACTTCCTCTTTTGCCGGTCGACCATTGTGTTGCGTTACTACAATTACATCAACATTTCGAAATCATAGTCACATTCAAGGTTATCCGTTGGTCTACTTTTGGAATGATTTTATGATTTCAGTTTGTGTTCATGCTTGACTTGCGACATTGTCGCCCAATATCGTATTGTGCTATGCTATGCTCTCAATAGACCGCCATTGCATTCATTATCCACGGCCGCGTCGTCATGGTGAATGCCGGACAATAAAGAACGGTCAATTATGAGATGCATCAATTTGTGTAATCCTACATCATGAATTTGAACTGGGCATTTATGGCTGCTTATAATTGGCAAAGGGCAAAAATTCCGCTTGAATGTAGAGAATAGACTTTATTTCATTTTGCTACTGAAATTAATTTGAAAATTGTTCTGTACACCAGGTTTCAGTTTTGAATTTAAAAGTTATTCACATTTTTTATTAAATTGTTTCAAAAGGTTTTTTTATAAACAAATACACACGTTTTGGCACAAAAATATATCGGAAGCGTTAATTTTGGTTAAAAAAGAAGAAAAGCATTAATATATGGCACACACAATAAACGAATGTTCTAATGACTCTGCTGATCTATGGACACGCGCTTGTAACCGCTTTATTCAAATCTCTTTCTCAACTGAGTCCAATAAAAAGGTCACAGCAATAAGCAGAGATTTGATCTTAAAAAAGATTAACATATGAACCATTCCATAGGGAAGAAACGAAATATACAGTTAGGGTTATTAAATTAAGAGGAAATGAGGGCAATGTTACCATGATTCTGAAATCGAAATTGTTCAAGAATATGATCGACTACGGTATATGAAAATCCCTTCCGGTTTTATTATCTCTTCGTGGACCAGAATATGCCCTGTGTCCATTTATTCCATTATTGTCTCATATATATATTTCAGTCTGTCCATGTCCATTGATGGCGCCATCAATTAGTGCAGAACAAATGTCAATTGGGTTGTGTATAAATTTCATCATAATAAATTGGATCCGGTCTAGGAATTAGTGTGCACAATGACTGTGCATATTTTTTGGTTGTCTGAGGTTAGAGTTCAAGAGAAATCATTTGCTTAGAAAATTCTAATTTTTAATGAATTTGTAATTGATTTAAGGGGACCCCGCCCCCATTCTCGGTGTCAAAATTTTTTATGATTTATTTCGAATCTACTCTTACTCTAGAATGTCCAAACAAAATTTAAGCATCAAGTGACGGCAAGAGTGATTCTAAAACTTTAAACGCATTTTTCTCGAAGCAGTGTTTTACGAATGGCGGGCACGATAACTCAAAAACTAATAATCCAATCAGTTCCAAATTTTGACACGTTTCTCTGGGAGTGTGCAGCTCTCGTATGAACTAGGATAAAGGCAGTCGGTGAAGATCTTCCTTATTTTTGAACTTAGTTTGTGGTCGAAAATAGGCGATATTCAAAAAAAAAAAAAAAAAAAAAATCAAAGTTCCGCCATTTTGTTAATTGCTATGCGAAGTCAATAATCCTAGTTCTAACACCGTTGGAATTTTCGGATTCCGATGTTCCAGTGAGGAGTTATTATGCCCGCCATCAAAAATAAGGATTTTTTTTAAAGAAATTTTGTTGTTGGGGTTGAAAATTTCTATCGGGGATGTAAAACCTTGGTGCGTATACGAAAACCCCAAATGGAAAAAATTCCCCAAACTTCGAAGATATAGCGTGATCGTAATTTTTAATTTTTAATTTTTATCTTGATTTGTAGCTAGCTTTTTTCTGAGATTAGATTTTTTCAGTAGAATAAAATGAGGATTTTCGTTGTTGAATTTTTCGTCCTTCTAACTCGATTCCTTGTGTGTCCTTTCCGTGCTTAAGTTATTGAACCGGACTCCAAATTCCACAAGATGCGATTTTTCTTCCACGCAATGTTCTACAACAATGATGCTCATAACATTCTATGTGGAGTCCTCAAGAACGAGAAATCAATATTTTAATGTTTTAATGGTCTATTCTAAATGTTACTCCTTTCTAGTCACTAAAAGCCTATATGGGTATTTATTTTAAATACCTTCCGTATTATATAGAATTTTCGGATTCATCATAATTATTTCAATAAAAACTTAGCCATGCCAAATAAGACAAAAAAAAAAAAAAAAAAATAACTGGTTTTCAAAATTTTTGAACCCGATTTACAGATAAATAAAAACAATAATATTTCGTTACAATAAATTTAGCACGTTTGCTTACAAGTTTACTAATGATGTACATATATGGCATTGAAACCGGTTTTATTATTCGGTTCAAAAATTAGGAAACCCGGTTCTTTTTTTAAATTTAATTTTTTTTTGCGTATTTGGCATAAATAATTAAGTTTTTACAAAAATGAATGACAAAAAAAATCGAAAACCGGTTTTCTAAAATTTTGAACTGGTTATTCAGATAATAAAACCGATTTTAATACCCTATACGCATTTAAATTAAAAAATAGTAAACAAACGTTCTCAATTTATTTAAACGAACTATTATCGATTTTATTATCAAAATATCCTATTAAAGAAATTAAAAAAACCGGTTGTTTTTTTCTGAATTTTATTTTTTATACCCTACACAACCATGTTGTCAGGGCATTATAGCTTTGTGCAGCCCCAAAAGTTTGTAACGCCGCGAAATATTGATCTTAGACCCACCTTTAAGCATACCGATCGTCATTTCTCGACTAGCTGTCCGTCCGTCCGTCTGTCCATTATAATTTGTAAACTCGATACAGGCCACATTTATGGACCAATCTTCACGAAATTATACGTGTAGGAAGGGTTCTGCCCAATAAAGACCCCTATTGTTTTTGGTAAAAATCGGTTAATATTTAGCGGATGAAATGGACCAAATACTTAATTTTTGTCGTTTTTTCTTGTCGCTCCAGAGGCCGCAATTATGGCCCAAACATCGCAAATTTTTTACATGGAAAAGGAGATCGGGTCAAAGAATAAACATGCCACGATAAAGATCGGTCAATATTTAGCGGATCAAATGGACCATGACTTTTGTGTGAAAAATTACAAAATTTTTATTCTGGGCGGATATACTTGCTCCTGAAGGACATATACCCGAGAAGTTGATAGTATATCCAAGAGGAGTTGTTGACCTTCAAATTGATACCAATTATATGGCTGTATGTACTCTGATATGGGAGTTATACTAATTCGTTAAAGGTGACTATGTGCATAGTATTACTATTACTCCATTAGAGGGCGGAAATGTCGCTTTGAAATTGAACATGAAGTTCCGATTATCGTCAAGGACGTCACCTATAGTTTTCGGTTTTTTGACAGATTTTCTAGTCGCTCTAGAGGCAATTATTATATGCAGAACATCACATATTTTACAAGATGAAGTGGATTTGACCAAATACTTAGAGCAGTTGTTTAGATGATGGTCAGTGACCAATTTTTTATTTTATGGCGTAATAATTCATTTCAAGAAAACACATTTTGGAAGATATGCAAGGCTTAGGAAGTGGCGTTGTTGATTTATAATCGGTAAAAAGGGTGCAACCGCCTAAAGTTTGCTTTTCATGGTAGTTGTGTAGGGTAACATATGGTCGGCCCCGTCCGACTATACTGCTCCGCTCACTGGTTTTTGATGTATTTGATATAGCTATATATGTTTTTAGGAAATAATTGTAATAAATCCCACAGTTCTATATAATTAGGAATGAATACGGAATTTATTGAAATTCAAACACATGTACGGTTTTTGTGTGACAAGAAACGGCTAATGTTTATAATATACCATGTAAAGGTTAAAATATCGTTTTCTCGTCTTTGAGGACCCCATTATCATTTTATGACCAACATTCTGTAGAAAATTGCGAGGATGAAAAATTGCACCTTGTGATAATAGAAGTCCGATTCATGAAATTAAATACGAAAAGGACACACAAGGAATCGAGGTAGAACAAAAAATCACAGCTTATTTCCGAAACGGGACCTATGGCAATTTTTTCCTTCTGGTATTTCATCCTTAAATATAAATTTTCCACTAATCAATTTTACTTATTCAGTTCGGCAAATGATTTCAATATCCTTATTTCTGTGGTAGAAAAACATATTTTATTTAGATAATAAGATGTGTTCGCTTTTAAAATACATAGAATTTTATAGATTTATTTTATTATGGCATCAGGGTGCGTATGATTGACGACATGTTTCATACGCAACAGTGTTCTGAAGTACATTTTAAAGGATTTTGTTTAACGAATATTTATTCAAGCGCTCATAAAAAGTCGTTTATAAGAAGCGTGGATTTTTTAAAGAATATTTTTTCAAGGCCTATAATAAGCGTGGAGTTTTTAAAGGACTAAAGAGGCGTGGATGTTTTTTAAATAATATTTTTTCTAGGTCTATAATAAGCGAGGCGGAAATTTTTAAAACAATATTTTTTCAGGGACTTACAGTGGCGTAGATTTTTTAAAGAATACTTTTCAGATCTTCTTGAAAATCTTCTCGTTTGCAATTTTCCTCCACATGTTTTGCTTTAAATATTTACACAATGTGCCGTATGATTAATGTCATTGATATTTATAACAATTATACGCCCTCCCCATTCCTTTGGGGTATTTCCATGGAATTTATTTCGTTACGATTTGATTTCTCCGAAAATACCAATCTAAATTAAATATCAATCAATTCATTCACATTTTTTTTTGGGATTTAGGGTTGTGTTGAATTTGTTGTTAGCATTCCAAAATTTACCGCCCCACCCTACCCTTTGTGCTTTTGCGGAATTTATAAAATTTCCATTTAATATTTGTTTTTGTTTCTATTTGTTGTTTGAATTGTCGTTGCCTCAACTCCCTTGATGGTGGTGCATGGCAAATAGTCTGTAAATTTTAATGGTACTGGAATTTGTTGTGTCATGTTTTATGTCATTCGGAAACTGATTTTGTTTCCCTGCGATTCGAACGTCTTCTCTCCGATCACATTGCTTGTGTGTCTTTGAGTAGCTTTTGAGTGGCGTATTAAATCCGCAGACTTCGACGAAATTCCTCTGGTCTACTACTGCCAATGATGCGTTTCATGTCCTCCTGGATGTAAGTGAATTACTTGTTGTACTTTACTTAGGGATTTGTTGAGTTGATATTTATGGATTAATTGTTTGTGTGTTTCCCCCCCTAAAGCGTATCCTGCCTTCCTGGGCCACCAAGGAGTTAGCTGAGGATTTGTTAGCAGTTTTTTTTATTTTTTAAATACGCAAATATTTGCCAAACAAAGAATCCGAGGAAATTTGTCCATTTAATTTGTTTTTATGTTTGCAGATTCTCCGATTTTTTCTTTTCCCTTCAGTTCTTAAATGTAAATAGACTTTGGAATGGTGTTGGTAATTGAAATTTATATTTTATTATTATTATTATTTAAAGAATTTTCTTGCATGAAATGAATGCCATAAATATTAATCAAAATATTATTCATATTATTTATTTATTGTATATAATTAATTTTGTGCTTTTAACAACATGGATTTATTTGCCATAGAATTTGAATTTGATACAATAATAATGTTGTACATTAAATCTGTATCCTTTTTGTACTTAAAGGGAGAGAATGCAATAGATAGGATATCAGCTTAAATAAATATTTATCTTGTCATTTTGATTTATATTTCATGGAATTTCTAATCAATTTTACTTATTGAGTTTTGGCAAAGGATATTAATATCCTTGCAATGAGATTATTTATTTGTGGCACAACAAAACAAAAAATATTTTATTTAGATATACAGATGTCTTCACTTGTAGAAGTCATGGAATTTAATAGATTTATTTTATTATGGCATCTGGGTGCGTATGATGGATGACATACTTCATACGCAACAATGTTCAAAAGTAAATTTTAATGTTTTTTTTAATTTAAAGAATTTTTATTCAGAGGCTCATAAACAGCGTGGATTTTTTAAAGAATATTTTTTCAGGGCCGACACAAGGTGCGGATTTTAATACCCTACACAACTATGTTGTCCGGGTATTATATCTTTGAGCAGCCCCAAGAGTTTGCAACGCCGCGAAATATTGGTCATATACCAATCTTTAAGTATACCGGTCGTCATATCTCGACTAGCTTAGTGGATCTAGACATGTCTTCGCTTGTAGAAGTTATGGAATTTTATAGATTTATTTTATTATGGCATCAGGGTGCGTATGATTGACGACATGTTTCACACGCAACAGTGTTCTGAAGTACATTTTAATGGATTTTGTTTAAAGAATATTTAAATGGATTTTTTAAAGAATATTTTTCAAAGCCTGTAATAAGCGTGGATTTTTTAAAGGACTAAAGAGGCGTGGATTTCTTTAAAGAATATTTTTCAAAGGACTAAAGCAGGCGTGGCTTTTATTAATGATTGCGTATGATTGATGACATACTTCATACGCAACAATGTTCACAAATAAATTTTAATGTTTTCTTTTTATTTTAATGAATTTTTATTCAAGGGCTCATAAACAGCGTGGATTTTTTAAAGAATATTTTTTCAGGGCCGACACAAGGTGTGGATTTTAATACCCTACACAACTATGTTGTCAGGGTATTATAGCTTTGTGCAGCCCCAAGAGTTTGTAACGCCGCGAAATATTGGTCCTAGATCCACCTTTAAGAATGCCGATGGTCACATCTCGATTAGCTGAGTCGATCTAGACATGTGTGTCCGCCCGTCTGTCCATTATAGATTGTAAACACGATACAGCCCACAGTTATGGACCAATCTGCACGAAATTATGCATGTAGGATGGGTTCGGCCCAATAAATATCCCTATCGTTTTTGGTAAGGATCGGTTAATGCTTAGGGGCTGAAATGGACCAAATACTTAATTTTTGTCGGTTTTTCTGGTCGCTCCAGAGGCCACAATTATGCCCCAACAATCTCGAATTTTTACATGGAGAAGGGGATTGGGCCTAAGAATAAGCATGCCAGTTTTGATAAAGATCGGTCAATATTTTGCGGGTCAAATGGACCCTGACTTGTGTGTGAAAAATTACAAAATGTGTATTCTATAGCGTATATATTTACTCCTGAAGGACATAGAGCCGAGAAGTTGATAGTATATCCAAGAGGAGTGGTTGACCTTTAAATTAATACCAATATATATTGTCGTATGTACTCGGATGTGGGAGTTACACGTAAATATTTACAGGTGCTTAGGTATTTAGATATTATTTAATAAACCATTACCACACTAGAGGGTGGAAATATAGCGCTGATCGCTTTAAAATATTCCATGAGGTTCCTGTTATGGTCTGTCTGATTATCAGATAATAATTTTGGGATGAAGTGGACCGAAAACGTATTTTTTTTTTCAATTCGATCTATAGATCACAATTGACAGCCGAACATCACAACACAACCCACGGTGAAGGGAATATGGACAAGTAATTAGAAGGGCTGTACTCTGAATATTGGTAATATTCAGAAAATATGTCAGTGTATGGAAGAGGTGGTATTGGCCTCTAATCTGGCAAGAGGGTACAACTATCACGAAATATCACCCAGGCTCGGAATAAAAGTCCGCAGAAATATAGAGTTCTGTGGTAGTTGTATAGAGTATCGTAGTGTCGGTCCCGTCCGTCTATAGAGCTCCGCTCACAGGTTTAAAAATATTTTTCTAGGGCCTACACAAGGTGAGATTTTTTTTTTCAAAGATCTACACAAAGCGTGGATTTTTATACCCTACACCACACTGTGGTACAGGGTATTATGTCATTGTGCATATACTTGTAACAGGCAAAAATAATCGAGATAGACCCATGGTTCCTTTTGAGAGTATGCATAGAATCACTTTCTGAGTCGATTTATGCATGACCGTCTGTCCGTCCATGTATTTTTGTTAACAAAGTACAGGTCGCATTTGTAATCCGATTTGGATGAAATTTGGCATAGGTCACTTATTTGGCCCAAGGACGAATCCTATTGAAAATGGGAAAAATCGGTCCAGATTTAGATATAGCTTCCATATATATATATATATATATATATTTTCGTCCGATTTAAGGTAAATGGTGTACCAAAGTCCCTATATATCTTTCGATTTGCACGAAATTTGGCACAGCATAATGAATTAGGTCTAGAATGATGTGCGTTAAGTTTCGAGAAAATCGGTTCAGATTTAGATATAGCTCCCGTATATATCTTCGTCCGATTTAAGGTAAGGCCGCGGCGTAATGAATAAGGTCTAGAATGATGTGTGTTAAGTTTCGTGGAAATCGCTTCAGATTTAGATATAGCTTCCATATAAAGCTTTGTCCGATTGAAGGTAAATTGTGTACCAAAGTCCCTATATATCTTTCGATGTGCACGAAATTTGGTACAGCGTAATGAATAAGGTCTAGAATGATGTGTGTTAAGTTTCGTGAAAATCGGTTAAGATTTTGATATAGTTCCCATATATATTTTCGTCCGACTTAAGGTAAATGGGGCACCAAAGCTCCTATATATCGTTCGATTTGCACGACATTTGGTATAGAGTACTAAATTATGTCCAGAATGATGTGTGCCAAGTTTCGAGAAAATCGGGTTAGATTTAGATATAGCTCCCATATATATTTTCGTCCGATTTAAGGTAAATGATATACCAAAGTACCTATATATCCTTCGATTTGTACGAAATTTGGCACAGGGTTCTGAATTAGGTCCAGAATGATGCGTTCTAAGTTTCGTGAAAATCGGTTCAGATTTAGATATAGCTTCAATATATATTTTCGACCGATTTAATTTAAATTCTGAACTAAAGACCCAAAGATTGGCCGATCGGCACACAATTTTGTACAATGTACTGTTACTATAAGCTTTCGTGTGTCAAGTTTTCTTAAAATAGGTTCAGATTTACATATAGCTTCTATATATACTTTCCTCCGATTTTAAGTAAATGGTGCTCTTAAGGCCCATACCTAGGCCGATTGACACAACGTACAGAAATTAATAAAAATTAATATCTAACAAGGTTTCTTGAAATCGGTTCAGATTTAGATATAGAATAGCTGTTATATATAATTTCGACCTATTCATGTTGACTGTACACCAAATAATCAATGGGTGTCTGATTTTAAAGAGTGAAGCGTAACAAATAGCGTGTGTAAAGTTTGCTTTAAATCCATTTACCAAATTTGGAATGGCGTGTGTTGGAATTGATGTTAGTCGGTTTACTTATTGGTAAAGATCGCATATTTCAATTTCGTTCAATTTCATGTCAATGTTCCTTAGAAAAGGCGACGTCTGTTAGGATACATATATAGAATATCCCCAAAGTGGTGATGGGTATCATATAGTCGGCCCAGTCCGACTTTACTACTTTCCTTACTGGTTTCAAAAACATTTTTCAAGGATCTATATAAGGCGTGCATTTTTTTAAAATAATTTTTCAAGGATCTATTCAAGGCGTGGATATTAAAAAAAAAATTAGTTAATGGTCTATACAAGGCCTTGTTAAGAAATTCTTAGTGCGTATACTTCACGACACATATTATACGCCTCGAAGTCCTCTTAGAAACTGACGGTATGAATATATTTGAAGCATTTGATTTCATTAATTCAATTTATCTACTTGTCATGCACTCATACGATATCAATAAAATCAATTCCCTCAATAAATATAAAAAATCGCCCCAATCAATTTATTGGTCGTTGCCACTTAAAAACAACAACAAAATGATAATCCAATTATTGGCGAATACCCAAATGTAATCATGATCATGAGTGTGCGGATAATTTCAATTGTTATTAATAAAAATCGTAATGAGGAAAAACAAAACCCCAAATAAATTAACCACATGTGTATCGACGGCATTCTCGCCGTCATCGTCGACGGCATATCGATTTTAATGGCAGGTGAATGGCTCAGTTTAAAACAATGACGACAAATGTTCAACAAAATGCCTCCCTCACCGACAATACAATGTAATTATGATTGCAACAAGTTTGTGGTCTTTGTGGTTGCACAATAATTCATAATAATACACAAGAATAAAAATACAAAAAAAAACAAGTGAAAAAGCGTTAAGTTCGGCCGGGCCGAACTTTGGATACCCTCCACAATAGATATATTGACAGGTACTTGAAATGAAAATAAAGGGAACATACCAAACAGTGACCTTTCTACAAACTGATTATGTAAACCATAGTGTACACCAAATACAAATTTCAGCAATTTTTAATGAATATTTATACCCTCAGCAGTGAAAATGTGCCTCGTCGAAATATTGGTTCTAGACCCCACGTTTTTTTTGGACCAAATCCATTTCAGAAAATTTTGAGTTCATCCAAACTTTGCCTATTTTATTATTTATTCCAAATTTTGTTCAAGTTCGAAGATGGGAAGTATATAAATCTGGGCTATAGGTCATATATAGTACATTACCGAACCATACGTTCTATGCTCCGCAGGTGAAATGGTTACAAAAGAGTCTTAGAACAAAACCCAAAACGCAGAACAAATCAGATAACGATTTCAATATAAAAAGGGGGTTATATGGGGACTACGCCAAAAGAGGGGGCGAATATTAATAATTTTTAGTAGGGGATACAAAACACCAAATTGCAGCGAATTCGGTTGAAAAACGCGCTCAAGAACCCAATAATACCGAAAATTGGGGGTACCCTTATATAGGGTCTACCCGAAAAAATGGACATATTTTTTGTGGAGAGATTTGGTACCTATTAAGAACTCAAAATACTAAATTACAGTCAATTCGGTGGAAAAATACGACCAAAACCCCCAAAATATTGAAAATTAGGAGGTACCGTTATATGGGGGCTACCAGAAAAAGTGGACCTATATTTATAATTTTTTGTGGAGACATTTAATGCCCAATAAGAACCCAATATGCCAAATTTCAGCGAATTCGACTGAAAAACGCGCTCAAGAACCCCAAAACTAACGAAAATTGGGGGGTACTCTTATATGGGGGCTACCCGAAAAAATTGACCTATATTCATAATTCTTTGTGGAGAGATTTGGTATCTGTTAAGAACTCAAAATACTAAATTACAGCTATTTCGGCGGAAAAATACGATCAAAACCTCCAAAATATGAAACAAATGAAACCGTTATATGGGGGCTACCAGAAAAAGTGGGCCCATACTTATAATTTTTTGTGGAGACATTTAGTACCCAATAAGGACCCAAAACACAAAATACCGAAATTTGGCGGGTACTCTGATATGGGAGTTATGACTAAACATGGACCGATATATCCCATCTTCGAACTTGACCTGCCTGCAGACAAAAGACAACCCTATGCAAAATATCAGCACCCTATTTTAATAGCGAATTTTACCCTGATCAAGAATATATATACTTTATAGGGTCGGAAATGAATATTTCGATGGGTTACATATGGAATGACAAAATTAATATACCCTCCATACTATGCTGGAGGGTATAAAAACAAAATAATAAATACAAATGTAATTTTGGTCGACTAAAGGATATCCGTATTGTATGGGGGAAAACTGCAGTTTTATATAAATTTTGTTAAGGGGACCCCACCCATTCTCGATTTTAATTTTTCAAGATTTTCAATGGGCTGGTAAATCAATACCAATGCTTGTTAAGGTTTGCAACTTTGCACATATATATTTGAAGATTTAAAAAGGAAGAAAAATAATTTACAAAAAAATTTTGTTGTTGTTTTTTGTAATTAAAGAAAAGTCCTTATTTTTGATGGCGGGCATGATAACTCCTCACTGGAACATCGGAATCCGAAAATTCCAACGGTGTTAGAATAAGCACATGTCTGGCTCTCGTATGAACTAGGATTATTGACTTCGGCCAAAAATTAACAAAATGGCGGACCTTTGAAAAAATATTTTTGGAAAATCGCCGATTTTTTTACCAAAAATCAAGTTAAAAAACAAGGAAGATCTTCACCGATTGGCTTTATCCTAGTTCATACGAGAGCTATACACTCCCAGAGAAACGTTGCAAAATTTGGAACCGATTGGATTATTAGTTTTTGAGTTATCGTGCCCGCCATTCGCAAAAAAATGTTTAGAGAAAAACGCGTTTAAAGTTTGAGAAGCCCTTCAGCCGTCACTTGATGCTGACACAATAAATCGGCTATATCTTGAAGAGTTCTTGAGATTTTCACTTGAAATTTTGTAGAGACATTCTTTAATCAGTGTAGATTCGAATTTTATCAACAAAAATTTTGACCCCGAGAATGGGGGGGTCCCCTTAATATAAAATACAAAGTCAGAATTATTTTTTATTGGTTGAAGATACTTTGGAATATTCGCCCTTTGGTACCAATATGTTTCCCAAGAGTTTAACAACTCCTTATTAGTTTTGTCTTATACCTTTGGGTCGAACAAATTTATTTTAGCCTTTTAATGTAGTGGTGTTCAATTTTTAAAATACACAATTAATTAACACCGACAGCATTGCGAATGGAACACATACACATACATATACGCTTCCACTTAATGCCATATCGTAATATTCAATTTACTGATTATTATATATATTACATATCACAATTAATTAATGTAACTATTATTATTTAAATAAATTATGAAATTAATTATATGATGAATTATAGAATATACAAAAAAGTATGTGTGTATGTGTAAAATATATGTTTAACACCTTGTTGATAATAAGTGACCCAAGGGTCAGTTTATTAATTGCTGTTAATGTATGGATATTTTAAAGAATACTTTTTTTGGACTTAACGTAAGCTTAGAGGTACAAAAATATTTTTTAATCAAGACCCACAAGCCTCGATTTATAAATAAAGATCATTGAAAAGCGAGTATTTAAAAAAAATTATACCAATCTTTACCTTGATTTTATAAAATAGGAAAAATGTTTTTTCTGAATTTTATTTTTGGATAATAATAATATGAATTCTCAATGTGCTTGAGGGGATATTGAATGAGCTATATGTATATCTGCTTAAATACATATTTATCTTGTCATTTCATTTATTTTTCATGGAATTTCTAATCAATTTCGCTTATTGAGTTCGAAGAAGGATATTAAAATTCTTGAAATCAGATTATTTACTTATGGCAATATGAACAAATATTTTATTATAAAAAATATACAGATGTCTTTCCATTTAGAAGTCATAAAAATTTAGGATGTATTTTATGTTGCCATCTGGAGCGTATGATTGATGACATATTTCATACGCAACAATGTTCTGGTGCAAAGTGTACTTTTTTTAAGAAACTTTTTTTCAAGGAGTAAGTTACTCGTGGATTTTTAAAAATACATTTTCAAGAATCTACCCAAGGCGTGATCTACACAAGACGTAAATGTTGAAAAATATTTTTCAAGGGTTTACAAAAGGCGCAAATGTTTAAAAATAAAGAATATTTTTTCAAGGAGTAGATTAGGCGTGGATTTTTTAAAGAATATTTTTTCAAGGAGTAGATTAGGCGTGGATTTTTTAAAGAATGTTTTTCAAAGAGTAGATTAGGCGTGGATTTTTAAAGAATATTTTTCAAGGTCTTCAATAGGCTTGGATTTTTAAAGAATATTTTTCAAGGACTTCAATAGGCCTGGATTTCTTTTAAGAAAATTTTTTCAAGGACTTTAATAGGCCTAGATTTCTTTTAAGAAAATTTTTTCAAGGACCATCATATTTCCTTTTTATACCCTTCACCACACTGTGGTACAGGATATTATGGCTTTGTGCATATGTTTGTAACAAGCAAAGGCAAGCGACATAGACACATGGTTCCTTTTGAGAATATGCATGGAATCACTTTCTGAGTCGATTTATGCATGTCGGTCGGTCCGCCCGTCTCTCTGTCCATGTTAAATTGTGAACAAAGTACAGGTCGCATTTATGATCCGAATTGGATGAAATTTGGCACAGCTCATTTATTGGGCCCAAGGACGAACCCTATTGAAATTGGGGAAAATCGGTTCAGATTTAGATATAGCTCCCATATATATTTTCGTCCGATTTAATGTAAACGGTCCCTATATATCTTACGATTTGCACGAAATTTGGCATTTCGTAATGAATTAGGTCTAGAATGATGTGTGCAAAGTTTCGTAAAAATCGGTTCAGATTTATATATAGCTCCCATATATATTTTCGTCAAATTTATTGAAAATAGTGCACCAAAGTCCCTATATATCCTTCCATTTGCATGAAATTTGCTATAGCGTCTGAATTGAGTCTGAAATGATGTGTGCTGAGTTTCGAGAAAATCGGTTCAGATCTATATATATATTTTTTTTCGTCCGATTTAATGTAAATAATGTATCAAAGTTGTTATATTGCATAGCGTACTGAATTTAGTCCAGAATGATGTGTGCCAGGTTTCGTGAAAATCGGTTGAGATTTAGATATAGCTCCCATATCGATTGATTTTAAGTAATTGACGCATCAAGGAACCAATGTATGACTGATGGGAACAAAACGAAATGAAAGAAGTAAAACCTAACCTGCGATAAGTTTTGTTGAAATCGGTTCATAAATGGATATAGCTTTCATATATATTTTCGTCCGATTTTAAGTAAATGGTGCATCAAACACCTCATGTCTGTCAGATTGATATGAAATTTTGCACAACGTACAAAATTTAGCATAGAATAGCGTAGTTGCGTTTTCTAGAAGTACAGGCATAGCTCAACGGATGTCCTATTGATATTTGTTTGAAGTCGATTTACATACATGTTTATGGATTGATCGAAGTCGATTCACATTTAGATAAATATCCAATTTCATGTTATAGTCCTGTTTAATAGACCCATAGTGGTGAAGGGTATCATATATTCGGCTCCGTCCGACTTTTCTACTTTCCTTACTGGTTTCTAAATATTATTCTAGGGCATATACAAGGCGCGATTTTTGTAAGGAATTTTTTCAAGGACCTTGACCTTGACCTAACAAAAAACGCAGTCAAGGTCCTTGAAAAAATTCCTTAAAATCGCGCCTTGTATATGCCCTAGAATAATATTTAGAAACCAGTAAAGGAAAGTATAAAGTCTGACGGAGCCGAATATATGATACCCTTCACTACTATGGGTCTATTAAACAGGACTATAACATGAAATTGGTCCTCAATGTTTTTTTTATTTTTAAGGACCTATTAAAGCCGTGAATTTTTAAACAGTTTTTTTTAAGGAATATTTTTGCAAGGTCTTATAAAAGGCCTGAATTTTTTGAAAAATATTTTTTCTGTCCCTTTATGCCACTGAAAATAAATTCTTAAAATTATATTGTAGTCCTTAAAGTGTTCCTAAAATAATCCATCATTTGCTCCTGCCTGTGCTAGTATGCTAGTCACATTGATTATGTTCTCATTTTCAATCTTGAAGAGCATCGACCACTTGACTGAAGCAGTAGCATCATCATCACCATCATCTGTGATTTTCAAAGCAATCCAGTCTACATGATGTTATTGCTTCATTTTGTGGTTATTGTGGCCAGTCTTTACTTGAAGCTGACCACAGTTCGTTGGTAATATTGTGGTAAGACATAAAAGATATTTCCTTATACACAAATGAAATGTAAATTTTGGAAAGTGAGAGAGGAAATGTAATTTTGAATGCAAAAAATAATTCTTCAATTTATTTGGAATGAGGATCTTTGAAATTATTTAAGAAGTATCTACCGATTTTTTCCTTAAGCATTAACTCTCCAACACTATACATTACTATGTCTAGCTTCACTTTTTCACTTTACATTTTTGACTAAGACCAGATGTGTTCTACCTTCCTCTTCCGATTATGCCTTTTTTCCCTTCCAAAACACTACATATGTTCCCTATTTGCCTTTGGCACCTAATTGACAAGAATTTTAATTACAATTTTTTCCCGAGTGGTGTTTCCTATGTCTTACAGCATAAATGAAAAAACGAGAACCAAAGCTAGAGAGAACTTAGAACCACATATCAACTTCGTTCTCATTTTGGCCATAAGGCAAATAACACAATTTTCTGTGCCCAAAAAAAAAAAACCTCAAACGATTATTTTTTGGGAAATTGCTAAAGGCGACACCATGTGCAAGCCAGCTACCAGATGTGTGCTGTAGTGGGCCATAGCAAATTGCAATCCAACCTCCTATTTACTGTTTCCGAAATAAGTAAACATTTTTTTTTGGAAAATGTAATTGTCGGAGAAATGATGCTGTAGTTGTTAAACAAGACCATAATTTCCAGTCGAGTTTTTGTTGACCAAACCAAATATATATCCAGGGAAAAATTTTCGGTTTTCAGTGAAAGAAAACAAGAAAATGTACTGTGGCAAAATTAGTGTGATATGAGAGGCAGTTGGGCCTTGAAAAACTATTCTTTAAATAATCCACGCCTCTTATAGGCCTTGAAAAACTATTCTTTAAATAATCCACGCCTCTTATAGGCCTTGAAAAACTATTCTTTAAATAATCCACGAGCCTGAAAATATTTCTTTAAATAATCCATCCACGCCTCTTATAGGCCTTGAAAAACTATTCTTTAAATAATCCACGCCTCTTATAGGCCTTGAAAAAATATTCTTTAAATAATCCACGCCTCTTATAGGCCTTGAAAAAATATTCTTTAAATAATCCACGCCTCTTATAGGCCTTGAAAAAATATTCTTTAAAAAATCCACGCCTCTTATAGGCCTTGAAAAAATATTCTTTAAAAAATCCACGCCTCTTATAGGCCTTGAAAAAATATTCTTTAAAAAATCCACGCCTCTTATAGGCCTTGAAAAAATATTCTTTAAAAAATCCACGCCTCTTATAGGCCTTGAAAAAATATTCTTTAAAAAATCCACGCCTCTTATAGGCCTTGAAAAAATATTCTTTAAAAAATCCACGCCTCTTATAGGCCTTGAAAAAATATTCTTTAAATAATCCACGCCTCTTATAGGCCTTGGAAAAACTATTCTTTAAAATATTCACGAATCTTATAGGCCTTGAAAAAATATTCTTTTAAAAATCCACGCCTCTTATAGGCCTTGAAAAAATATTCTTTTAAAAATCCACGCCTCTTATAGGCCTTGAAAAAATATTCTTTAAAAAATCCACGCCTCTTATAGGCCTTGAAAAAATATTCTTTAAAAAATCCACGCCTCTTATAGGCCTTGAAAAAATATTCTTTAAAAAATCCACGCCTCTTATAGGCCTTGAAAAAATATTCTTTAAAAAATCCACGCCTCTTATAGGCCTTGAAAAAATATTCTTTAAAAAATCCACGCCTCTTATAGGCCTTGAAAAAATATTCTTTAAAAAATCCACGCCTCTTATAGGCCTTGAAAAAATATTCTTTAAAAAATCCACGCCTCTTATAGGCCTTGAAAAAATATTCTTTAAAAAATCTACGCCTCTTATAGGCCTTAAAAAAATATTCTTTAAAAAATCCACGCCTCTTATAGGCCTTGAAAAAATATTCTTTAAAAAATCCACGCCTCTTATAGGCCTTGAAAAAATATTCTTTAAAAAATCCACGCCTCTTATAGGCCTTGAAAAAATATTCTTTAAAAAATCCACGCCTCTTATAGGCCTTGAAAAAGTATTCTTTAAAAAATCCACGCCTCTTATAGGCCTTGAAAAAATATTCTTTAATAAATCCACGCCTCTTATAGGCCTTGAAAAAATATTCTTTTAAAAATCCACGCCTCTTATAGCCTCTTATAGACCTTGAAAATTTTTCTTCTCTAGAAGTCCTTGAAGAAATGCTCTTTAAATGCTCCGCGTTTATAAAATATAGAATAGTTATGAAAATAACTTAGATTAATTATCCACTTTATTTAAATGAAATCACGAAGAATCTCTGTTTATACGACTCCTGAAATATTGTATTTATCCACCTGCAATAGTCTCCATTTCCCTTTCGCCAAGTTTTATGGCCATAAATTTTTGCTCATTTTCAAAACCATTACAAAGTAATTGCGGTGAATTAAAATTAAACTGTGAACATTAAAAAAATTGGTGCATGAGACAGAGAAAGAGAGAGAAGCATAAAAATCGTGGCTGTCACACCCACACCAACCAACGTTTAGGTGTGCCATTCCCGGCATAACGCTTCGTTTTTTTGCCAGAGTCGTTAACAACCCTGCTGACACTGGAAACCATTTCGTTTCCGTTTCCGCTTTTCACTGTTTATTTGTGAATGCAACTAAACGAGTTCTTTTTCGGTTACTTCCTTTTCTAATTTGCCTTTTTGTGGTTTGTTGGTGGATAAGGGGATGCAAATGTGGGCCAGGTGGGGGGTTCATGCCACCATTTGTCTTCTTTAATAATTTGAGTGAAATATTAGTTTTTTTTCTTTGCCGTTATTCCTTGGTAGTAGCAGAAGGAGTAGCAGAGACACTTTCCACAAATTCGTCTAAGATATTTTGACACAGATTTGTTGTTGGACAACTTTTAATGAGGCGAATAATTATGCACATTAATTTAAGAGCCCAGCCATACGGCGAAAATTTTCAGTAGCTTTAAATTGAAATATATTCAGCCAAATAATTTTTCTACATTAAATTATTCAAATTTTCTTTTTCGACACAGAATTTTGAACAGCATCCTCCTGCCGTGAATTGTGCGTAAAACTCCCACATCCTATTTATCATTAATTTACATGAACTACAACAACGACAATGTGCCTCCGTAATCCTTTTGCCTTCTCCTGCTTCTTGTCGGCTGGTATAAAGTTCATGTTTAATCCTGTTTTTGGCAAAGTTTCAAAAATTTCCACAGACAGAATAAGAAATCAGATTCGAAGCCATTCAAAATGTCTGGTGTTAAAAATAACACAGCTCGTTAACATTAACATAATCGGAGGGTGATGATGATAATTTTCAAAGGACAAAGGAATAATCAATAAAACGTGGGTGGAATAAAAGAAACTAAACAGGATATTATGTTCATATGGAAGGATGGAATAAAACAGTTTTTTAAAGCCTATATTTTACGGATATTTTTTAATGAATATTTTTTCAGGCTTAAAAGAGATTAAAGTATATTTTTGAGGCCTATCCGAGGCGTGGATTTTTTAAAGAATATTTTTTGAGGCCTAGCTGAGGCGGGGATTTGTTAAAGAATATTTTTTGAGGCCTATCGGAGGCGGGGATTTTTTAAAGAATATTTTTTGAGGTATAAAAGAGACGTGGATTTTAAAGGAACATTTTTTCAAGGCCTATAAGAGGCGTGGATTTTTTAAAGAATATTTTTTCAAGGCCTATAAGAGGCGTGGATTTTTTAAAGAATATTTTTTCAATGCCTATAAGAGGCGGGGATTTTTTAAAGAATATTTTTTCAAGGCCTATCTGAGGCGTGGATTGTTTTAATGAATATTTTTTGAGGCATAAAAAAGGATGCCTATCGGAGGCGGGGATTTTTTAAAGATTGTTTATAGATGCCTACCGGAGACGGGCATTTTTTTAAGAACATTTTTTGAGGCATTAAAAGGCGTGGATTTTTGTACCCTTCACCACTCTGCGGTACAGGCTTTTATGTCTTTGTGCATATGTTTGTAACAGGCAAAAGGAAACGAGATAGACACATGGTTCCTTTTGAGAACATGCATAGAATCACTTTTTAAGTCGATTTATGCATGTCCGTCCGTCCGTCTGTCTGTCATTGTTAAATTATAAGCGATGTACAGGTCGCATTTTTGATTCGAAGTGGATGAAATTTGGCACAGCTTATTTGTTTGGCCTAAGGACGAACCCTATTGAAATTGGGAAAAATCGGTTCAGATTTAGATATAGCTCCCATATATATTATCGTCCGATTTTAGCTAAATAGTACACCAAAGTCCCTATATATCCTTCGATTTGCACGAAATTTGGCATAGCGTTCGAGTACGGTGTGTGTTAAATTTTGTAAAAATCGGTTCAGATTTAGATGTAGCACTCATATATATTTTCGTCCGATCTTATGTAAATGGTGCACCAAAGTCCCTATGTATTTTCGTCCGATTTTAGATAAACGGTGCACCAAAGTCCCTATATATCCTTCGATTTGCACGAAGTTTGGTATAGTGCTTTGAATTAAGTCCTGAACGATGTATGTTAAATTTTGTGAAAATCGGTTCAGATTTAGATATAGCTCCCATATATATTTTCGTCCGATTTTAGCCAAATGGTGCACCAAAGCCCCTATATATCCTTTGATTTGCACGAAATTTGGCATAGAGTACTGAATTAGGTCCAGAATGATGTGTGTTAAGTTTCCTGAAAATCGGTTCAGATTGAGATATAGCTCCTATATATATTTTCGTCTGATTTTATCTAAATAGTGCACCAAAATCCCTATATATCCTTCGATTAGCACGAAATTTGGCACAGCGTACTGAATTAAGTCGAGAACGATGTGTGTTAAATTTCGTGAAAATCGGTTCAGATTTAGATATAGCTCCCATATATATTTTGGTTGGATTTTAGGTAAATGGTGCACCAAAGTTCCTATATATCCTTCGATTTGCACGAAATTTTGCATAGGCTACTGAATTGAGTCTAAAGTGATGTGTGTGAAGTTTCGTGATAATCGGTTCCGATTTAGATATACCTCCCATATATATTTTCGTCTGATTTGCACGAAATTTTGCATAGCTTTCTGAATTAAGTCTTGAAATATGTGTGTTAAATTTCCTGAAAATCGGTTCAGATTTAGATATAGCTCCCATATATATTTTCGTCCGATTTAAAGTAAATGGTGCACCAAAGTCCCTATATATACTGAATTTTTTAAATGTAATTTTTTTCAAGACCTATCTGAGGCCTGAATTTTTTAAGGGACATTTTTAAGGCCTATCTGAGGCGTGGATTTTTTAAGGGTCATTTTTTCAAGGTCTATCTGAGGCGTGGATTTTTTAAGGGTCATTTTTTCAAGGTCTATCTGAGGCGTGGATTTTTTAAGGGTCATTTTTTCAAGGCCTATCTGAGGCGTGGATTTTTTAAGGGTCATTTTTTCAAGGTCTATCTGAGGCGTGGATTTTTTAAGGGTCATTTTTTCAAGGCCTATCTGAGGCGTGGATTTTTTAAGGGTCATTTTTTCAAGGCCTATCTGAGGCGTGGATTTTTTAAGGGTCATTTTTTCAAGGACTATCTGAGGCGTGGATTTTTTAAGGGTCATTTTTTCAAGGCCTATCTGAGGCGTGGATTTTTTAAGGGTCATTTTTTCAAGGCCTACTTGAGAATATTTTTACAGGTTTTAAAATGTTTAAATTTAAATGTTTGCATATATTTTCCCTCTTCTCCTTGTGTCTAAATTCCAATCTATATATTTCAGTTTTATTACTGTGGACACTTGCATGATTTCATTGTATTATTAGTGAGAGGGTGTGTGTGTGTGGGAGTCAAACTAACTGCAATGTTCTTATTTGGCTTCTATTGTTTAATATTAAGATACACATCCACACACTCGCATATTAGACTTTCAATATGCATATCTTTCTCTCTTCATCTACATCAGCATTGTCTCCTCAAACGGATATTAAATTAGTTTCAATTTTGTGTCAGTTTTATTTGAGTTTTTTTTTTCTGTCCTGCTGCTGGACGATGAATATCTCACACAGAGTTACGTTTTTTTTTCTCTTTTCTTGTCTTGCTTAAATGGCTAACTAAATGAATTGTGCCAACATTGTCACATATCTGACATAGAGCGAGACAGTGAGAAAGAGAGAGAGAGAGGAGTTGTAGGGGAGGACCCTGAATGCATGCATTGTCTAGAAGTTTGACTTGCAAATCTGTACAAATAATTGTTTGACTTCCTTACTTTGTGTTGAAGCAGAAGAAGAAGAGGAAATCAATTATTCAGTAAAATAAGTCTGAATCTGTTTTTCTGTTCATGTATTTGAATATCTCTTGGCAAGTAGTTATTGGAAGACACACAGAAATTGCATACTAAAATCTGAGGTTGGTTGTGTGTGTGTGTGTGCGTATGTGATTTAAAAATATAATAGAATTTAATTTATTTTTTAAATTTATATTTAAAGATTATTTTTCGGCGATCATCCAAAGGCGAAATATGTTTAAATAAAATGCTTGCAAGGCAAGGATTTTTAAAGAATATTTTGTCAAAGTTTGTCTTGATACGTATTTATACCCTTACACAACTATTATAGCTTTGTGCAGCCCCAAAAGTTTGTAACGACGCCAAATATTGGTCCTAGACCAACCTTTAAGTATACCGATCATTATATCTCGACAAGCTGAGACGATCTAGTGTACAGGCCACAGTTATAGACCAATCTTCACGAAATTTTGCATGTAGGATGGGTTCTGGCCAATGAGGCCCCATTTTTGGAAAAGATCAGTTAATATTTAGGGGATGAAATGGACCAAAAACTTTATTTTTGTCGGTTTTTCTGGTCGCTCCAGAGGACGCAATTATGGCCCAAACACCGCGAATTTTTGCACGGAGAAGGGGATCGAGCCAAAGAATAAGCATGTCTTTTGATAAAGATTGGTCAATATTTAGCTGGTCAAATGGACCCTGACTTTTGTGTGGAAAATGACGTTTATATTTACTGCTGAAGGATATAGACCCGAGATTTTAAAAGTACATCCAAGAGGAGTGGTTTACCTTTAAATTGATACCAATTGAATTGTCGTATGTATTCGGATGGGGGAGTTACACTTAAATATTTACAGGTCCTGACGTATTCATATTACCACACTAGAGGGCGGAAATATAGCTCTGATCGCTTTGAAATGTTCCATGAGGATCCAGGTATGGCCATGGACAACGACTATGATTTTCGGTGATGATCAGATAATAATATTGGGATTAAATGACCCGAAAATTTAATTTGTTGTGGTTTTTTATGACTCGATTTATAGGCCACTATTGAAAGCCGAACATCTCAACACAACCCACGGTGAAGGGGATCTGGACAAGTAATAAGAAGAGATGTACTGAATATTAGTAATATTTCTAGACGTCTATTCGGTCAAGGGGGGGTGCAAATATCGCGAAATATTGCCCAAGCTCAGAATATCGAACCATATAAAAATATGGTCGGCTCCGTCCGAGTATACTGCTCCACTCACTGGTTTTTGAATATTATTTGTTTTAAAGGGTATCAAAGGCGTACATTTTTTTAAAGAATATTTTTCCATGGTCAATCATGGGCGTGGTTTTTTATATAATATTTTGTCAAGGTCTATCATGGCCGTGGATTTTTATACCATTCACCACACTGTGGTACAGGGTATTATGTCTTTGTACATATGTTTGTAACAGGCAAAAGGAAACGATATAGACACATGGTTCCTTTTGAGAATATACATAGAATCACTTTCTGAGTGGATTTATGCATGTCCGTCCGTCTGTCTGTCCATGTTAAATTGTAAACAATGTAGAGGTCGCATTTTTGCATCGAATTTAATAAAACTTGTCACAGTTCATTTATTTGGCCCAAGGACGATCCCTATTGAATCGGTTCAGATTTAGATACATCTCCCGTATATATTTTCCGATTTCCGATTTCCGATTTTAAATAAATGGTGCATCAAAGTCCCTGAAAATTTGGTACAGCGTACAGAATTAAGTCTAGAATGACGTGTGCTAAGTTTCGTGAAAATCGGTTCAGATTTTGATATAGCTCCCATATACATCTTCGTCCGATTTAAGCTAAATGGTGTACCAAAGTCCCTGAAAATCATTCGATTTGCACGAAATTTGGTACAGTGTACTGAATTAAGTCTAGAATGACGTGTGCTAAGTTTCGTGAAAATCGGTTCAGATTTAGATATAGCTCCCATATATATTTTCGTCCGATTTTAAATAAATAGTGCACCAAAGTCTCTATATATCCTTCGGTTTGCATGAAAATTGGCATAGCGTACTGACATAAGTCTAGAATGATATGTGCAAAATTTCGTGAAAATGGGTTCAGACATAGATATAGCTCCCATATATATCTTCGTCCGATTTAAAGTCCCTATATATCTTTCGATTTGCACGAAATTTGGCATAGCGTACTGAACTGCCTCTATAATAATGTGTGCTAAGTTTCATGAAAATCGGTTCAGATTTAGATATAGCTCCCATATATATTTTCGTCCGATTTAATGTAAATAGTGTACCACAGTCCCTATTTTGCTTTCGATTTGCACGATATTTTGCATAGCGTACTGGATTAAGTCTAGAATGATGTGTGCAAAGTTTCGTGAAAATCGGTTCAGTTTTAGATATAGCTCCCATACATGCTTTCGTCCGATTTAAGGTAAATGGTGCACAAAAGACTCTATATATCTTACGATTTTCACGAAATTTGGCACAGCGTACTGCATAAAGCCAGGAATGATGTGTGGTAAGTTTTATGAAAATCTATTCAGATTTAGATATAGCTCCCATATATATATCCATATCTTCGTCCGATTTAAGGTAAATGGTGCACCAATGACCCAATATACTTCTTGATTTGCACGAAATTTGTCATAGCGTACTGAATTAACTCTAGAATGATGTGTGCTAAGTTTCCTGAAAATCGGTCCAGACTTAGATATAGCTCTTATATATATTTTCGTCCGATTTAACGTAAATGGTGTACCATAGTCTCTATATATCTTTCGATTTGCACGGAATTTGGCACAGCATAATGAATTAGGTCTAGAATGATGTCTGTTAAGTTTCGTGAAAATCGGTTCAGATTTAGATATAGTCATATATAGTTTGGCCCGACTTTAGGTAAATGGTGTACCAAAGTCTCTATATATACATCGATTTGTACGAAATTTGGCATAGCGTACTGAATTAAGTCTAGAATGATGTGAGCAATGTTTCGTAATAATCGGTTCAGATTTAGATATAGCTCCCATATAGGGTTTCGCCCGATTTTAGGTAAATGGTCCCCTAAAGTCCCTTGAAATCTTTTGATTTGCACGAATTTTGGCATAGCGTCATGAATGAAGTCTAGAATGATGGGTGCAAAATTTCGTGAAAATCGGTTCAGATTTAGATATAGCTCCCATATATATCTTCGTCCGATTCAAAGTAAATGGTGCACCAAAGTCCCTATATATTTTTCGATTTTGCACGAAATTTGGCATCGCGTACTGAATTAAGTGTAGAATGATGTGTGCTAAGTTTCGTGAAAATCAGTTCAGATTTAGATATAGCTCCCATATACATATTTTCGTCCGATTTTAGGTAAATGGTGCACAAAAGACTCTGTATATCTTTCGATTTGTACGAAATTTGGCACAGCGTGCTGTGTAAAGCCTAGAATGATGTTTAGTAAGTTTTGTCGAAAACGGTTCAGATTTAGATATAGCTCCCATATATATTTTCCTCCGATTTTAGGTAAATAGTGCACTATATATCCTTTGATTTGCACGAAATTTTGTTCAGCGGACTAAATTAAGTCTATAGTGATGTGTGTTAAGTTTCGTGAATATCGGTTCAGATTTGGATATAACTCCCATATATATTTTCGTTCGAATTTAGGTAGGTCGGGTGTCTGATTGAGATTATATTTTTAACAGTGCGGCGTACCGAATAGCGTGTATCAATTTTGCTATAAATCGTTTTGCATAAAATTGTCACATGGTACGCAGACGTCTAAATCTCTTCGAATGAAATTAAATTTATTATAGGTTGCAGAAAGACATGAGTATGTTCCTTCGAGGGAACATTGACATGCAATTGTAAGGATACATATGTACAATATAAACACAATGGTGAAGGGTATCATATAGTCGGCCCAGTCGGACTTTACTACTTTCTTTACTGGTTATAAAGGTCTATCATAGGCGTGCAGTTTTTTATAAATATTTTTTTTTAGTAATATTTTCGTTTCACTTAATTACCATATGTCTATTTTTTATATAAAACAAAGTTATCACATATCACCTCATTTGAAATTTCTCAGGAAATCGATAATTGAATCGTATTTTATTTATATTTCATCGTCTATAAGAATAATCTTTCATTTCCTGTTAATGCAATGCAATTGTGTTGTAAAAAAAAAATGAAATAAAAATGCAAAACAGTTCACATTAATTTGTTGTTGTTGTTGTTGTAATATGTTGAATAAATTATAAGTGAGTATTGTTTTGAGTTTCATGTATGGGTTTTTGTAAACAACAACATTACAAATTGTATTTATAAAAATTTGTTTTGTTTTGTGTGTGTGTGTTGGCCTTTGAATAATTAATTGGACATGTAATTGTTTTTCGGCTTATTTACATATTTTTATTTCGATATGTTTTCTACTTATATAAAGTAATGTGTTGTGTAATCTCCCACAATTATTATTGAAGTAATTAAAGTGGTAGGTAGACCGTGAAAAAATATTTTTATAAAATACAGGCATAGACTATTGAAAAAGTATTTTTGATTTGTTAAATCCACGTTCTAAAAATATTTTTAAAAAACCCACGCCTATGGGTAGATCATAAAATGTTAAAAAATCCACGCCTTCTGCAGGGCTTTAAATTGTTTTCTTTTTAAAAATCCCCGTTTTCTTACTTAGCTGGCTTGTGACAGAACTTTCGTTCCATAAGCCGAGCTTAATAAAGATTTCCAACCGCGTCGGTCTTTTGCGCAATTTTTCCAATTTGGAAGACCATTTTCGGCGATGTTGTCTTCGACTTGATGTTTCCAACGTATTCTTGGCCTTCCTCTGCTGCGGGAACCATCAGCTGGTTCGCTTTTATATGCCTTCTGGGCTGGGGCATCATCATCCTTTTTCACAACATGACCTAGCCAACCTAGCTCAATACGTCTAACAATGTCAATGTCCGATAATAGCTGGTACAACTCATGGTTCATTCGACGGCGATATTCACCGTCAACGCAGATCGGCCCATAGATCTTTCACAGAATTTTTCTCTCAAACACTCCAAGAGCTGCCTTAACTGCTTGCGCAAGTACCCATGCTTCAGATCCATATAATAGCACGGGTAGTATCAACGTCTTGTAGAGTGTGAATTTGGTCTGGCGGGAGGTGGCCTTGTTTTTGAGTTGTTTGCTCAGACCATAGTAGCATCGGTTGGCCATCACTATCTTTCTCCGAATTTCAAAACTGATGTCATTCGTTTTGTTTATGGCGGTACCAAGGTATATAAAATCTCTGACTACATCGATGCTGTAGTTCTTAAGTTCCACAGTTGGTCCGAGTCTACTTGACGACTTGCGCGTTGATATCATCAGCTTGGTCTTCTCGCCGTTAACTGCCAGACCCACTTTGGCCGACTCCTTTTCAATTTGTTCAAAGGTGGCTGTTGCAGCTCTCAGTGTTCGACCCATTATGTCGATGTCATCGGCGTAGGCGAGTAACTGATGTTGTTTGGTGTACAGAATGTCATTTCTGTTCACTTTTGCCTCTCGTATGACCTTTTCCAGCAGGATGTTAAAAAGGTCGCACGACAAACTTTCACCTTGTATGAATCCTCGTTCGGTATTAAAGGGTTCCGAGAGGTCCTTTTCGACTTTAACTGTTGATCTTGTGCCAGTTAAAGTTATCCTGCATAGCCGAATTAATTTTGCAGGAATACAAAATGTAGACATGGCTTTAAACACCTCTGAACGGATAGGGCTGTCAAATGCGGCTTTATAGTCGATGAAAGGGTGGAATGTGTCGATGTGTTTTTCAAGGGTCTTTACCAGGATTTAGCGCAGAGTGGAAATCTGGTCAATGGTAAATATGTCAGGTCTGAAGCCGCATTGGTATGTTCCAATAATTTCATTGACCCTTGGCTTCAGTCGTTCACACAGTACGCTGGATAGCACTTTATATGCGATGGGAAGGAAACTTATTCCTCTATAGTTGGCACATATCGTCTTGTCTCCTTTTTTGTGCACGGGACACAGGATGCTGAGGTTCCAATCATTGGGCATGCTTTCCTCTAGCCAAATTATACTAATCAACTGGTACATGCTCCTTACCAGCATCTGATCACCAGTCTTGAATAGTTCGGCTTGTAACCCATTGGCACCTGCTGCTTTATTATTCTTCAGTCAATTGATTGCTATTCTGACCTCAACTTGGCTAGGTGGTATACACTCTATACCGTCATCTATTATTCGTTCTGGTACTTTTTAATACCAGAAGTTTTTCAAAATGTTCCTTCCAGATCCTCAGCACGCTGTCTGTATCTGTCAACAGGTTTCCTTCTTTATCTCTACAGGATGATGTGCCTGCACCAAAGCCTTCGGTTTGCTGTTTTATCCGTTGCTAGTATTTTCGGACTTCATTCTGACCCCTGTACTTCTGGATTTGCTCACGCTCACGTTTTTCTTGTTCTTTCTTCATTTTTCTTTTTGCAAATACGTTTCTCCACTTTCCTTTTATCCCGATAGTTCTCCATCGCATTACGTGTTGCTACTGTCCGCAGGGTTGCCCTATACGCTGTGTTTTTCATATCAGTAGCATTGCGACACTCCTGATCGTACCATGGATTTCTTGGTGGTGGTTTTTGGTACCCAAGTGTTGATTTTGCTGCAGTTTGTAGGGAGTGGAAAATTCTTTGCTATTGTGCTTCTATACTATTATTAGGACATGAAGTGCTTTCGTCAAGCAGTTGGGTAAGTTGAGCGAAGTAAGCTTCTGATATCTGTTGTGTTTGCAGCTTTTCGACGTCAAATTTCCGTGTTACATTAGATCGCACCTTTGCTGCTGTATTAAGGCGGGTGCGTACCTTGGCTGCCACATGGTAATGGTCCGTATCGATATTCGTTCCTCGCTGGATGAATGCCTTCCGTCTATCACAACATGATCGTTTTGATTTTTCGTTGTTCTATCGGGAGAAATACAATCGATATTCGTTCCTCGTATTTATCGAACGTCAAAAACACTGGACGAATGCCTTCCGTCTATCACAAAATGATCAATTTGATTTCTCGTTGTTGGATCGGGAGAAATCCAGGTGGCCTTATGTATATCTAGATTTAAGAAAATATTTTAAAAACATTTTTCAAATGTCCCGAAAAAATATTAAAAACAAATTCACCCCTTTTAAAGGCCTTTGAAAAAAAATACTTTTAAAAATCCACCCTCTCTCAAAGCCTTTGAAAAAATAAAACATTTAAAAAACCCACGCCTTTAATAGTCCTTTTAAGAAGTACTTTAAAAAAATCCACGCCTTTAATAGACCTTTGAAAAAGTACTTTAAAAAAAATCCACGCCTTCTATAGGTAGTTACAAAAATATGTTTAAAAAATCCACGCCTTCTGCAGGCCTTTGAGGAAATATTTTTAAAAAAGGCGTGCCTCTATAGAACCTTAAAAAAATATTTTGAAAAATTCCACACATCCATCATTGAAAAAATATTTTGAAACCAGTAAGCGGAGCAGTATAGTCGAACGGAGTCGACCATACGATACCCTACCCCTCTGCGGATTTTTATTCCGAGTCGAAATCGAGAAAGTTGCACCATCTTGTCCGATTAGAGGTCAACTACATCTCTTCCTTACACTGATTTATTTTTCGAATTATACTCCTACATGTAAAAATTTGCAATGTTTGGGCCATAATTTCGGCA
>NW_026887529.1:0-8628 GCF_032173495.1 Musca vetustissima
ACAACACCATGCATTATTTGTATCATTCAAATATTAAACATTATACTCTCTTTCTGCGTAAATTTTTGCATATCACTTTAAAAAAATGAGTATATTTTTTAAAATCATTATTATTTAACAAACAAGCATTTAAAAACATTATTATTCTAATGATTGGAAGTAATTATGATTTTTACAAATAATTTTCTGATTCCCAAAAACAAACTAGTAAGGAAATTATTAAAGACGGACGGGGCCGACTTTACGATATTCTTCACCAATTTGGCTATATTCAAGATGAATCCTAAAAGACGTCGCATTTTTAAAAGACCAGTAAAATGAAATTGGATCCATAAACATAACATTCTGCAACCGATATTAAACTTCTCATTTGGTCAGATATAGAAGCAATATCTAAATCAGAACTGATTTTCACGAAATTTAACAAACATCGTTCTAGACCTAATTCAGTACACTATACCAAATTTCGTGCAAATCGAAAAATATATAGGGCTATATCTTTGAATTTTCCCAATTTCAATAGGTAAGTGACATATGCCATATTTAATCCAAATCGGATCATAAATGCGACCTGTACTTTGTTCACAAAAATATATGGACGGACGGATAGACGGATTTACATTTTAGTTTTAAATTTATCTCATTTAAATATTTAATCGAATATTAAGCAACTTACAAAAAACCATGTTTCCAAACAGATAACATGTTCAGTATGTTTAAAATGAAAATTCAAACACGTTACAAATATTTGTTCATGACTTTACGACATTATTTTTTCCCTTACAAAAAACTGTTATTTTAAAATCAGCTCAATCGGTAACTTCTACCGAGATTGGCATTCCGCCTTTTCTCAGGTGTTTTCAAAAATGGCAACACGTAAATTGTGAAAATTTTTAACACAAAATTTATATTCATGTCATACGCTTTAGTTTTACTTTCACCAGCATCTCACACCGAGCTAACCCCAGGCAGAAAATCTGTTTAAACATCCTTATAGTCTTCGCACTATATATCATTCAGCAGGTACATGTATGTGTAGCATTCGCTTTGCACAGAACGCAGCACGTGGTTGATGATGTATGACTGTTGAAATGTCAAGAAATCAAACGGAATACTTTTGATGTAACTTAAAGTTTAAGGTTATTGGCTACAACGGAGCGTGGAAATTTATTACAAATTTGAAATTAGAGCAAAAGTCTCTAGAGTTTACAATAATTTAGTGTGAAAGGATATGCAATAAATTTTGTGCTTAGGTATTTTATTGTAAACTATTAAAAGTGATACCTCAGGGCGTTATGAAGTGATACCTCAGGATTAGGAACTCCACATCAGGATGTCGCTATGTCATTCCGTTTCCACCAAATCGAGATAAACATCATACTTTCTCTAAAAATATTTGTATATCTCATCTTCAGCTATTTACACGCTTGTTTATACCCTTCACCACTCTGTGGTACAGGGTATTATGTCTTTGTGCATATTCTTGTAACAGGCAAAAGGAATCGAGATAGACCCATGGTTCCTTTTCAGAATATGCATAAAATCCCTTTCTGAGTCGATTTATGCCATCCGTACATCCATGTATATTTGTGAACAAAGTACAGGTCGCATATATGATCCGCATATATGATCCAAGGAAGAAAATCGGTTCAGATTCAGATATGGCTCCCATATATAGTATCGTCCGATTTTAGGTAAATTGTTCACCAAACTCCCAAAGTTTGTCCGATTGAGACAAAATTTTGCAAAGCGTACTAGATTAAGACCAGTCCAGAAATTTGCGAAGTTTTGTGGAAATCGTTTCAGATTTAGATATAACTCTCATATATAGTTTCGTCCGATTTTTTGTATATGGTGCAACAAACTTTCCATAATTTTTCGATTGAGACAAAATTTTGCAGAGCGTATTAAAATAGATCCACATTGATGTGTACGAAGTTTTGTGAAAATCGGTTCAGATTTGGATATATCTCCCCTATACCGTTTTTTGGAAAATGGGTCTCAAAACTCCCAAGGATTGTTTGATTGATGCCCAACGTATTGAGATAGGTCCTTATTAATGTATACGACGTTTTGTGAAAATCTGTTTAGATTTAGATAAGGCTCCCATATATAGTTTCTTCCGATTTTTAGTAAATGGTGCACCGAGGAGCCGATACAGGAGATACAATTGTGAACAGCGCTCTGTACTGCAGCATAGCAAACGTAATATGCCACGGTTGTTCAATTAGGTCCAGATGTACATATAACTCCACATACATTATTTTGCTCGATTTCTTACAAATGTTACACAAAAAAATCAGATTGACATACAATTATTTATAAATTTCAGAATGGCATGTGCATTGAGTTTTTTACTTGGTTCAAATATCAATGTTGATATACATTGATATATACAGGATATTGTATATATTAGCATCTCTTGTATGTATCCAAAGTGGTGAAGGGTATCATATCCGACTTTTGAGCTTTCCCTATTGGTTTATAATATATGTTAATAGCATTACGTTCCTGTTTTCGATTTTCCTTTATGGCACTCATTATGATATACGTGGATGAAGTGTACGTGTTTTTTTTGCAACATTGACGACGGAGCTGGTGATGATAATGATGAATACATTAACACTTTATAAGGGTAATAACGATAATGACTCGAGCTCATCAGTTGTAACATCATGAGTTGTACGATGATAGCGTTAATGGTGACACTAGCTGCTATGTCATTGTAGGCATGAGCCGTGTACCAATATTTGTCTATTGCAAATCACGCACAAGTATTCCCGTCATTGGAAAAAATGTTTCCCCTGTTAAGTAGAAGTAATATACATGAAGAGGAGCGTAAATCATTTAAAATTAAGAAACTTTCTAATGTATTCTATTGCAGAACAATGTAATGATATTAAGGTGATCTGATGATTTCAAGAATACTATTTAGACTTTTATAAGAACATTTTCAATTAATCAAAAATATCAATGGGGGTACCCATAAATGGGGCTATCCGATAAAGTGGATTATTAGTGCAGAAATTTGGCACCCAATAAGAACCCAACGAACCACCGAACTCGGTTGAAAAACCAGCTCAATAGCCTTAAAATTCCGAAGATTAGGGGATACCCTTATATGGGGGCTACGCCTAAATGTGGGCCGATATATCCCATCAAACTTAACCTCCCAGAAGACAAAAGACGACTCTATGCAACATTTTGGCATTTTATCTCAATTCGTTTAGAGGCTATAGTGATTACAACAGACGGACAGACGGCGTAGAATTTTACGCCGATCAGGAATATATATTTTATAGAGTCGGAAACGATTATTTCGGTGAGCTACAAATGAAAAACAAACTTAACGTACCATTCATACTATGATGGCCCGTATAAAAAGAGCTATAATGTGGGGTAATTATAATGTCAAAGGTCTACCACAGATATAAACTGTTGTCTGACTATTTTCGACTATAATCAGAATGCAATCTTGGATCAGTCCTTCATAAGGCTATTCCGATATACGATTTTGGCGTTACAGAAATTATCCAATCATCTCTAAGCTGAAACATCTCTCTGATAAAAGTAAATTAACCAATACACTTTATATTTATATTCATAATTGATTATGTCTGATCAAGAAATATATTTATTAAAATTATCAGATAAGATTTTAATTAAACATTAAGATTAAACATGCCAAATACATTACTTTTATAAAAATCTACATATTCAAACCCCGTACGTAAATCCCCATCATTGCATTAAAATGTTGGCAAGCTATGAATTCATTCATTTCGAATTTCATATGTGAGTGAGTTTGTGTGTATGAATATGTCGGTTTAAGCTAAATTTATTCCTCTTGATTTCCTTTTTAATTCTCGCCAATAAAAACACTTAATTATTCATAACTTTATTTCGTTGGGTCACATTTACGGTTGATTTTAATTACAATGAAACATGTTTTTATTTTAAGTGCTCGTAGTGCGACTGGGGGATGTCGTACTCGATATAGCATCATACATTTCAATGAGAGTTAAGTTAACTCTCCCTAACATACAAGCTTATTGTTTATATGGGGCCTAATAAAATGGCGTTTAGCATATTTTTTATATCCTATGTTGTGAAGGTATTATAGCGGAGTAGTATAGCCGGACCGGTAGACCATATGATGCCATACACAATTACCACAGAACTTTAGTTTTCTACTGATCTATATTTCAAACCTGGACATTTTTTCACAAAATTTTAGGATTTGTCCCTTAGATGTACCAATAGCCCGATATTAGATTAGAGGTAGCTTGGTAAATTTTTCGGATCTCGGGGTTAACATTTTGTAATACATAATACTCACTTGGGTTATTGTCTAGAAAAACAGAATATAGTTTTTGGTCCATTTCATTCCCTAAATACACAGAACTGAATCTAGATGTAAAATTTCGTAACTATTGATTCATAACTGTAGCCTGTACTCTGTTTAAAAATTATAATGGACAGATTATAGAAAAACTGAGAAAAATAAAGTTTTTGATCCATTCCATTCCCTAAATATACATAACTCTTGGAAAACATTATCGGCATTTATTAATTATACCCTTCAACACACTGTGGTACAGGGTATTATGTCTTTGTGCATATGTTTGTAACAGGCAAAAATTATCGAGATAGACCAATGGCTCCTTTTGAGAATATGCATAGAATCACTTTCTGAGTCGATTTATGCATGTCCGTCCGTCTGTCCGTCTGTAGGTGTTAAATTGTAAACAAAGTGCAGGTCGCATTTATGATCCGAATTGAATGAAATTTGGTACAGCTCATTTGTTTGGCCCAAGAACGAACCCTATTGAAATTGGGAAAAATCGGTTCAGATTTAGATATAGCTCCCATATATATTTTCGTCCGATTTAATGTAAACGGTCCCTATATATCTTTCGATTTGCACGAAAATTGGCACAGCGTAATGAATTAGGTCTAGAATGATGTGTGTAAAAATTCATAAAAATCGGTTCAGATTTAGATATAGCTCCCATATATATTTTCGTCCGATTTAAGGTAAATTGTGTACCAAAGCCCCCAGCGTAATGAATAAGGTCTAGAATGATGTCTGCCAAGTTTCGTGAAAATCGGTACAAATTTAGATTTAGCTCCCATATAGAGCTTTGCCCGATTTTAGGTAAATAGTCCACTAAAGTCCTTGGAAATCTTTTGGTATAGCGTACTGAATTAAGTCTAGAATGATGTGTGCAACGTTTCGTGACAATCGGTTCAGATTTAGATATAGCTCCCATATATATTTTCATCCGATTTAAGGTAATTGGTGTACCAAAGACCCTATATATCGTTCGATTTCCACGAAATTGGGCATAGCGTACTGGCATTTGGGTCTATAATAATTTGTGCTAAGTTTCCTGAAAATCGGTTCAGATTTGGATATAGCTCCCATATATATTTTCGCCCAATTGTAGTTAATTGGTGCACCAAAGTCCCTGGAAATCTTTTCATTTGCACGAATTTTGGTATAGCTCCCATATATATTTTCGTCCGATTTTATGTAATTGGTGCACCAAAGTCGCTATATATCTTTCGATTTGCACGAATTTTGGTATATGGTACGTTGGTCAGCTAAGCACTTCGCTTTGTTACAAGAGACATTTGGGTTTGAAAGGTTTTTGTATGGAAGCAATAGCTTCTGGGGAGAATATCCCTTATCCTTGCAACTCTTTTTACTAAAACATTTATGTTTCCTGTTTCAAATACACCCCCGTGGATTTACATTGCAGACATTTATCATTTAAGAGAAATCCTTTTATAATTCTGCATTACAGTAATCCGTCCCTGTTTCATGTCATATCCACGATGTATTCAAGCTGTGTGTGTAACCGCTACTTGTATTCACTCAATTGTTGAGTGTAATAATAATTTACATTACGTGACCACGTGCAATTTTTTTTCGTTTTTTTGCCCTAGACACTTTTATTAGAGTGTGGTGGCCTCTCCAGGAGCAACAAAAAATGAAGTAAATTTTTTATGCATGGCTAATATTTAAAGGACCTCCATACATGCGATTAATTATTAAATCCAAAAAATATTACCATACATAAAGGTTAACACAAAAACGGCTGGAATGCTGAAATCTTTACAACAATCTCGCCGAATTCAGAGCAGCAACAAAAAAAGTGAAATAGCGAGGGTCACCGAAATTAAATACAGCTTTATTAATTTAAATTTTTGTGTTTTATGTAATTTTGCATAAAGATGTTATAAACTTAACAAGTTCAACTTTATATTTGTTGAATTATGTATAAACATGCATGCCACAAAATGTCGGACAATGTGACACATATTTCAGATTTAAAAAGTTAAAATTGAAATGTGGCTAACGACTCAGTGGGCCTCAAGCTGTCCCAAATCGTTATTTAAGACTAATTTTGAAGCCTGAACGAAATTCGAAATACAATTATAAATACAATCTGCAGGATAACTATATATTAGGTGGATATTGAGGCTCCGCGAAAAAAATAGGCACGCATGATTCCATAACATGTATGAACTAGTAAGTAAAACTATTTATACCCTACACAACCATGTTGTAAGTGTATTATTGCCTTGTGTGTCCCCAACTAGCTGAGTCGGTCTAGACATGTGTGTCCCTTACAACTTGTAAACACGCTACAGACCACAGTTATGGACCAATCACCATAAAATTTTGCCTGTAGGACTGGTTCTGCCCAAGGTAATGATCGGTTAATATTTACGAGATACAATGGCTAATAACTTTATTTTTTATCTGTTTTTCTGGTACCTCCAGAGGCGGCAAATATATCCGGAACACTACGAAATTTTACATGAGGAATGACCGAAGAATAAGCAAGACTTTTTTTGGAAAATCGGTCAATGTTGGACCAAGACTTTTTTGTAAATAATGCAAAAAATTGGATTCGACTTCAAAATTTGTCTGGATGTAGGTAAATACGCAAAGTGCACTCCCCGTTGCACTTAAGTAATATATATGAAGAAACAAAATCAGTAAGGAAAGTAGTAAAGTCGGACTGGGCTGACTATATGATACCCTTTAACATTTGGATTATATTCTACATATGTATACTAACAGACGTCGCCTTTTCGAATGAACAATAACATGAAATTTGACGAACTTAAGTACGTGATCTTTATCTATATGTAAACCGACTAACATTAACCCCAACACATGCCATTCTGCAACCTATTCTAAATTTTGTAAATAGATTTAAAGCAAACTTTACACACGCTATTTGATATGCTTCGCTGTTTGAAATGTAATATCAGTCGAACCCATCGATTATTTGTTGTACAATAACATGAATTGGTCGAATGAATTTCCAGAGATTAATTTATATTAATTTCAGTACTTTGTGTCAATCGGCCTAGCGTTGGGTCTTTAGTGCACCATTTACTTAGAATCGGACGAAAGTATATAGCAGCTATATGTAAATCTGAATCGATTTCAAGAAAACTTGACACAAGAAATGTTTTAGTAACCTCAGTACATTGTACAAAATTACCTAAAATCGGACGGAAATATAAATCGACTCAGAAAGTGATTCTATGCATATTATCAAAAGGAACCATGAGTCTTTCTCGTTTCCTTTTGCCTGTTACAAACATATGCACAAAGACATATTACCCTTTACCACAGTGTGGTAAAGGGTATACAAATGTTTCCTTTGTAGACTCAACACCCGACAAACAGATTTTACTGAGTTTTCACCACACGTTATCCTAAAATTTCGCTTAAATGGGTTGTGGCATCGAAAGTAATTATACAGCTGAACTATTATTAAATTTCTAAAATTATATCTTATGAAAGGTTACAGATTCCCACATCAAAATTTGTCTGAGTAACTTGGTTACAAATACATATCATCCCTATGTGGTAAAATAGGGGAAATGCATTTGATTCATCGAAATACATAAATTGGAATACAGACATAAAAGTTGGTGGTAGTGGGAATTAAGGATTGCTTTGGTCTGGTACTACTGGAACTGATTGAGACAGTCAAACCACATTTTTTACCCTTTACCACACTGGTACTGGGTATTATGTCTTTGTGAATGTGTTTGCAGCAGGCAAAAGGAAAGAAGATAGACAAATGGTTTCTTTTGAGAATATGCATATAATCACTTTCTAAGCCGATTTGTGCATGTCTTCCCGTCTGTCCATGCCAAATTGTGAACAAATTTCAGGTCGCATTTATGATCGGAATTGGATTAAATTCGGCATAGGGCACTTATTTGCAGACATTTTTAGTTAACTCACTTTTTATAAAAAACGATAATCGATAAATAATACAGTAATTCTCTTCTCTGTTGATGAAAATGAAAATTTCTATAGTTCCCCATTGACTTCTCATCGACTGAGTAGTCTCTTTGCTGTAGAATAATTTATGTTATTTCTATATTGCTTCGACAAAAAAGTCATTTACCAGAAATCCCTTTTTGTAATTAATGTGAAACGTGTCAAAATATGTTCAAAGAATGCAACACCACAAACGTTTATAATTGCTTCTGCTTGATATCAGACTTTGAGACCAATTAAGTGCAAACGCGAACAATTTATTTTTGATAATATGCTCATTTATTTATTAAATGTCAAATACATTAGCA
>NW_026887530.1:0-8584 GCF_032173495.1 Musca vetustissima
TATATCTGTTATTGTTTTACTGCAGACGACATTGTCGTGGGTTTTTTACAGCCCTGGTCGCCAAGATGATGATTAATTTTTATGATTTTATTAGATGGGAAGTCGAACAGGTGTTCACCGAAAAATGTGCTTGACAATTGTGTTGTTGTATTTGTTTCGTTTTTGTTTTTTGATTTTTAGGCAGGTGCTCAACCCCCATTAAAATAGTTTGGTTTGTCAGGTTGCGCGATAAGAAACCGCTATAGTGGTGCAACGTAGTCACACTCACTCAGCAAGTTAAGGTTTTGGAGATAATCGCTGATTAGTTATTAAACATACGTACACACAAATACGAACGAATACAAATACACACAATATAAACTAACAAATATGTATGAACAAACAACGCCGTTCGACAACAACAATTATGCGGGAGAACGTTTCCAAAAACAATCTCTCTCGATAAATGGCAAATAGGTGACACAGAGTAGAGTTACTCGTATCAATGAATTCTTCGACTATTCGAAAAATAACAAAATATTGGTTAATTGCTAGTGTTAACACTGTGCGAATATATATTCGAATATGGCCCGATAAGATTTGATTAGAAATCGAAGATTATTATAAACATGGGGATATTTGGGCAGGGGTTTCATTCAATTTCGCCTCAGTTGCAATTTATTCATCCACGAATTGTGGAATATTTGTTACTCCGCGCTTAGAATATAGTGTTAGTGATTTATTCTTTTTGGAATTAAAATGTTATTAAATAAAAAATCGAATATAATCCCAATATGTTTGGTGATTGGTATCCTAACCACAGGTTCGTTGTTATAATTAACTTTTTTCATTAAAAAAGTAAAAGTTAACTAAAGTTTCTAGAAAAGACTTGTGTGTGTGTACCATAAATAACAATAAAGTGAATTGAAATGTTTTAAAAATATTAACAATATTTTATGAAATCATCGCCTTGGTGTCAAAAAATGGAGTTTCAAATAAAGCAAGCAACTAAAAGCTAGCATTTTGGACAAATGATTGTTGCGTACTGTATACAGATATTGTTAGAATATTGCGATTCCAAATCGTCAAAATTACTTAAATCGTAACAAAGTTGATGATTATTCTGAAATGTGAATTATTTTCAGTGACAAAAATATTTTATTGCATGTATAAAAAATTATCACTGCAGAAAATTGAGCCACTTTGATTTAACAAAAAATTGAATATTAGAGTATCCAACTAAATATTTTTTGTAATACTTTTTTTTGAAGCTAATATAAAAATAAAGAACTTCAAAGAGTACAGCTTAGACCATCAGTTATGAATGACTGTTCAGGAAAAAAATGCTTGTTGGATTGTATGACGTTAATATATATTTGTCAGTCAATTGGTAGCAACAAAATTACAATAGAGCATTCAGAAATTGATAAAAATCTGCCCTTGCCTTCCATGAAAGTATATTTAATCAAATATATTGGTAATAAATACGATGTCTTATTTGATAATATCCAAATTCTCATCCGGAAATATACAAAAACAAGTGAAAAAGCGGTAAGTTCGGCCGGGCCGAACTTTGGATACCCTCCACCATAGTTATATTGACAGGTACTATAAATGAAAATATAGGAAACATACCAAAAAGTGGACCTATACCGACATTTCTAAAAACGGATTATGTTCACCATAATTAAAGGATAATTATACCGTCAGCCTTATGGCTAATGAGGGTGTATACACTTTAACACGATGAAAATGTGCCTCATCGAAATATTGGTTCTAGACCCCATGTTTCTTTGGACCAAATCCGTTTCAGAAAATTTAGATTTCATCCGAACTTTGCCCATCTTATTATTTCTTCCAAGCTTAGTTCAAATTCGAAGATGGGGTTATCGGTCCAATCCTTCTGGAACCTCCAATCAGGGGCTAGGTCTAAATGCGGCTATAGTTCACTACCGAACCTTACGTTCTAATTTTTTACCTCTCTATCCTCCCCAGTTGAAATGATTACAAAAGGGTCTTAGAACCAAACCCAAAACGCGCAACAAATCAGATAACTATTTTAAGGGAACCCCCCCCCCCATTCTCGATTTTTTATTTTTAAGATTTTAAATGGGCTGGTAAATGAATACTAATGCTTGTAAAGGTTTGTAACTTGGCACATATATATTTGAAGATTTAAAAAGGAAGAAAAATAATTTACCAAAATTTGTTGTTATTGTTTTGTTGTTGTTTTTTGGGTTCAAAGAAAAGTCCATATTTTCGATGGCGGGCATGATAACTCCTCACTGGAACATCGGAATCCGAAAATTCCAACTGTGTTAGAAAGAGTACATGTCTGGCTCTCGTATGAACTATGATTATTGACTTCGCTCTAAAATTAACAAAATGGCGGACCTTTGAAAAAATATTTTTGGAAAATCCCCGATTTTTTACCAAAAACCAAGTTAAAAAATAAGGAAGATCTTCACCGATTGGCTTTATCCTAGTTCATACGAGAGCTTCACACTGCCAGAGAAATGTGTCAAAATTTGAAACCGATTGGATTATTAGTTTTTGAGTTATCGTGCCCGCCATTCGCAAAAGAGAAAAACGCGTTTAAAGTTTGAGAAGCCCTTTAGCCGTCACTTGATGCTGACACAATAAATCGGCTATATCTTCAAGAGTTCTTGAGATTTTCACTTGAAATTTTGTAGGAACATTCTAGAATTAGAGTAGATTCGAATTAAAACAAAAAAATTTTTGACACCGAGAATGGGGGGGGGTCCCCTTAATATAAAAAAGGGGATTATATGGGGACTACCCCAAAAAGGGGATGAATATTAATAATTTTTGGTAGGGAGATTTGTTACCATATACGACTACAAAATACCAAATTGCAGCAAATTCGGTTGAAAACGCGCTCAAGAACCCCAAAATACCGAAAATTGGGGGGTACCCTTATATGGGGCTATCCGAAAAATGTACCTATATACATAATATTTGGTGGAGAGATTTGGAAACTATTAAGAACTCAATGTACCAAATTTCAGCGTATTCGGTAGAAAAACGCGCTCAAGAACCCCAAAATATCGAAAATTGGGGGGTACCCGTATATGGGGGATATCCGAAAAAAATGACCTATATTTATAATTTTTTGTGGAGAGATTTTGTACCTATTAAGAACCCAATGTATTAAATTTCAGCGTATTCGGTTGAAAAACGCGCTCAAGAACCCCAAAATACCGAAAATTGGGGGTACCCTTATATGGGGGCTATCCGAAAAAATGGACCTATATTCATAATATTTTGTGGAGAGATTTGGAAACTATTAAGAACTAAATGTACCAAATTTCAGCGTATTCGGTAGAAAAACGCGGTCAAGAACCCCAAAATACCGAAAATTGGGGGGTACCCGTATATGGGGGATATCCGAAAAAATTGACCTATATTTATAATTTTTTGTGGAGAGATTTTGTACCTATTAAGAACCCAATGTATTAAATTTCAGCGAATTCGGTTGAAAAACGCGCTCAAGAACCCCAAAATACCGAAAATTGGGGGTATCCTTATATGGGGGTCATCCGAAAAAATGTACCTATATACATAATTTTTTGTAGAGAGACTTGGTACCTATTAAGAACTCAAAATATTAAATTACAGCCAATTCGGTGGAAAAATACGATCAAAACCCTCAAAATACAGAAAATTAGGAGGTACCGTTATATGGGGGCTACCAGAAAAAGTGGACCTATATTTATAATGTTTTGTGGAGACATTTAGTACCCAATAAGAACTCAATGTACCAATTTTCAGCGTATTCGGTTGAAAAACGAGCTCAAGAACCCCAAAATACCGAAAATTGGGAGGTACTGTTATATGGGAGCTATACCTAAACGTGGACCGATATATCCCATCTTCGAACTTGACCTGCCTGCAGACAAAAGACAACCCTATGCAAAATTTCAGCACCCTATCTCAATTCCTTCAGAAGATAGCGTGATTACAACAGACGGACGGACGGACGGACAGACGGACGGACGGACGGACGGACGGACGGACATGGCTAGATCGTCTTAGAATTTTACCCTGATCAAGAATATATATACTTTATAGGGTCGGAAATGACTATTTCGATGAGTTACAAACGGAATGACAAAATTAATATACCCTCCATACTATGGTGGAGGGTATAAAAAAAAAAACAGTAAGGAAATTAGTAAAGCCGGACGAGGCCGACTATATGATAACCTTCACTACTTTGGGTATATTTTACATAGTCTCCACGAACGAACATTGACATGAAATTGAACGAGAGATATATTAGAACTTTGGTGCACCATTTCTATTAAGTCGGAGAAAAATATATATGGGAGCTATATCTAAATTTTAACCGAAACTTAGCACACATCATTATACCCTACACAACTAGGTTGTCAGGGTATTATAGCTTTGTGCAGCACCAAAAGTTTGTAACGCCGCGAAATATTCGTCCTAGACCTACCTTTAAGTATACCGGCCGTCATATCTCGACTAACTGAGTCGATCTAGACATGTGTGTCCGTCAGTCTGTCCATTATAATTTGTAAACACGATACAGGCCACAGTTATGGACCAATCTTCACGAAATTTTGCATGTAGGATGTGTTCTGGCCAATGAAGACCCCTATTGTTTTTGGAAAAGATCGATTAATATTTAGGGGATGAAATGGACCACTCCAGAGGCCGCAATTATGGCCCAAACACCGCAAATTTTTGTATGGAGAATGGGATCGGGCCAAAGAATAAACATGCCTGCTTTAATAAAGATCGGTCAATATTTAGCGGGACAAATGTTCAAGAGGAGTGGTTGACCTTTAAATTGATACCAATTATATGCTCGTATGTACTCAGATGTGGGAGTTACACCTACATATTTGCAGGTGCTTACGTATTCGGATATTATTTTGTAATCCATTACAACACTGGAGGGCGGACATATAGCCCTGATTGCCTTGATATATTCCATGAGGTTCCAGTTATGGTTAAGGGCAACGCCTATAATTTTCGGTGATGGTCTGATAATAATTTTGGGATGAAATGGACTGAATGGACAATTATAATCCGAACATCACAACGCAACCCACAGTGAGGGAATCTGGACAGGTGATTAGAAGTACTGTACTGAATATTAGTAATATTTGTTGAACTCTAGCCGGACAAGATGGTGCAAATATCATAAAATACTTCCCAAGCTAGAATGTAGAACCACACAAAGTTAGTTATCATGGAAGTTGTGTAGGGTATCATATGGTCGGCCCCGTCCGACTATACTGCTCCGCTCACTGGTTATAGGCTCAATTCAGTACGCTATGCCAGATTTCGTGCATATCGAAAGATATTTAGGGACTTTAGCACACCATTTACCTTAAATCGGACGAAAATATATATGGGAGCTATTTTAAATCTGAACCGATATTCACGAAACTTAACACACATCATTCTAGACTTAATTTAATACGCTATGCCAAATTGGAAGATATGTAGGGACTTTAGCGCACGAAAATATATATGGAAGCTATATCTAAATTTGAACCGACTTTCACGAAACTTAACACATATCATTCCAGACTTAATTCAATACGCTGTTTCAAATTTCGTGAATATCGAAAGATATATAGAGACTTTGGTGCACCATTTACATTAAATCAGACGAAAATATATATATGGGAGCTATATCTAAATATGAACCGATTTTCACCAAATTCAATAGGGGCTGTCCTTGGGCCAAATTAATGAGCTGTGCCAAATTTCATCCACATCGGATGATAAATGCGACCTGTACTTTGTTTATAATTTAACATCAACAGACGGACGGACGGACGGACAGACGGACATGCATAAATCGACTCTATGCATATTCTCAAAAGGAACCAAGGGTCAAACATATGCACAAAGACATAATACCCTGTACCACCGTGTGGTGAGGGATATAAAAATGACAAATACGGAATAAATGGGCCAATATTAATAATTTTTGATACGAATATATGTTCTTCAATGAGAAGACAAAATACCAAATTACAGCGAATTCGGTTGGAAAACCTGTCCAAAATCCCCAAAATACCGAATTTAGTATGGGGATTATCCTGAAACGTTCGTCAATATTAATAATACGGATGTGTGTTATTCAATGAGAACCCAAAATACCAAATTACATCTAGTTCGGTTGCAAAACGTGTCCAGAATCACCAAAATACCGAATATTGGGGGTACCGTGGGACGATATATTCAGTTTGTAATACCAAACATCCTAGACGTACTAACAATATCTATCTTAAATATTGCGATCTCTATCGTGATTTCAACGGACGGACAGATAAACGGGCGGACATATTCTGATCAAGAATATATATACTTTGTGGGAAACGGAATGACTACTTTAATATACACCGTCATATCTCGACTAGCTGAGTCGATCTAGAGATGTGTGTCCACCCGTTCGTCCGTCTGTCCACTATAATTTGTAAACACGATACAGGCCACAGTTATGGACCAACCTTAACGAAATTTTGGATGTAGGATGGGTTCGGCTCAATGAAGGCCCCTATTGTTTTTGGGAAAGATCGGTTAATATTTAGGGGATGAAATGGACCAAATACTTAATTTTTGTCGGTTTTTCTGGTCGCTCAAGAGGTCGCAATTTTTACATGGAGAAGGGGATTGGGCCGAAGAATAAGCATGACTGTTTTGATAAAGATCCATCATTATTTAGCGGGTCCATCATTATTTAGCGGGTCCATCATTATTTAGCGGACTTTTGTGTGAAAAATGACAAAATTTGTATTCTATGGCGTATATATTTACTCCTGAAGGACATAAACCCAAGAAGTTGACCATATATATCGAAGAGGAGTGGTTGACCTTTATTATTATTAAACACTACACAACTATGTTGTCAGGGTATTATAGCTTTGTGCAGCCCCAAGAGTTTCTAACGCCGCGAAATATTGGTCCTAGACCCACCTTTAAGTATACCGATCGTCATATCTCGACTAGCTGAGTCGATCTAGACATGTGTGTCCGTCCGTCCGTCTGTCCATTTAATTTGTAAACACGATACAGGCCACAGTTATGGACCAATCTTCACGAAATTTTGCATGTAGGATGGGTTCTGGCCAATGAAGACCCCTATTGTTTTTTTGTAAAGATCTCTTAATATTTAGAGGATGAAATGGACCAAAAACTTTATTTTTGTCTGATTTTCTGGTCGCTCTAGAGGCCGCAATTATGGCCCAAACATCGCGAATTTTACATGGAGAAGGGGATCGGGCCAAAGAATAAGCGTGCCAATATTTAGCGGGTCAAATGGATCCTGAATTTTGTGTGAAAAATGACCAAATTTGCATTCTATGGCGTATATATTTACTCCTGAAGGACATGAAGCCGAGATGTTGATAGTATACTTAAGAGGAGTGGTTGCCTTTAAATTGATACCAATTTTATTGTCGTATGTACTCGGATGTGGGAGTTACACTTAAATATTTGCAGGTACTTACGTTTTCAAATATTATTTAGTAACCCATTACCACACTAGAGGGCGAAATATAGCGCTGATCGCTTTGAAATTTTCCATAAGGATCCAGATATGGTCAAGACAACGTCTTTAATTTTCGGTGATGATCAGATAATAATATTGGGATGAAGTGGACCGAAAACTTAATTTTATGTGTTTTTGGGTCGTTCTATAGGCCGCAGTTGAAAGCCGAACATTGTAAGAAAGAGATGCTGTTGACCTCTAATCGGCAAAAGAAGGGTGCAACTATCACGAAATACTGCCCAGGCTCGGAATAAAAATCCGCAGAATGTTAGAGTTCCGTGGTAGTTGTGTAGGGTATCGTATGGTCGACCCCGTTCGACTATACCGTTCCGCTCACTGTTTTTTTCTGGAACTGGTGGTATTAAAATATTTTCATATAATGGTCGGGTACTTCATATGGCTACTATAGCATCGCCTGCTAGTAGGTTGTTTACTTGTTAAAATGAAAGACCAAATCAAAAGGGCCTTTATGTGGTAGCAATATAAAGACAACCGACCTTAATAGGAAACTTTCTGGAAAGGAGGTTTTATATTCAAAATTATTGCCACTTCAGAGTACTGAAAATGGTTGCGTCCCACTTTCTGATAGGAGTTACACTGAAATGTGGACCTAAACATTAAAAGAACGCAAATATGTCCAAACATAGACCTGTAGACTACAAAATTGTCTCTATAAATATATCCCACCTACAATAACCCAGAGAATGCATTTAAAACCTTCAAAATATAGAAGATTGGTGTAGAACTTTAATATTAGGACACCCTGACACAATTGCTTCCATGGTATACATATGTTTTTGCGCAACCGTTTTGGAAGTGTGTTGATGGCTCAAAACGTTAAGTGGTGTGGCAACATTTTTGTTGCTCCGAGGACCTAGGTTCGAGCCCTAGCCGTGCTCCTGGCTTTCCTTTTCATTGCTAAACTTAGATCATCAAGCTCGACTCGAAAGAGTATAAATAATCACTTAAAATTACTTCAAAATGATCACTGCCCTTACAAGTGAAAGTTTTTCTATAAACAAAAAATACGTACAGTTTCATCATTTTGGG